>NC_056751.1:393838929-393923929 GCF_019279795.1 Protopterus annectens
TATGGGTAGTACCATTGGTTCTAAGACTCTATTTAAATATTTTCAGATAAAGAAGTAATTATATTCAAAACTGTACAACTGACAATAGAAGTGATTCAGGTGTACTACAAATACCTTGTTATTCAACATACAATATCTACTTACTAAATTAATGTTTTTGTTACCATTGCATGCTTTGTATGTGCTGTAAGTATACAAGGGATTTAAAAAATGTTCCAAGACATCAGTTCAGAACTTATTATATCAGTAAAATCATCAGTAGCAGGCATCCACAATGCAGATAAGATCACCATGATAAAAGATACATGTCCACAATATCAAATAATGCAAAAGAATTGAAGCAACACTACATAGTAGCCAACATCACATAGAGCAGCCTGTAGCAGGAGTCATAGGAGAAAAAAGCACATGCACAGGGTTTGTGACCCCAGCTGTTCTTTAATTTGTGGGGTTTGTTTTTCATAATGATAAAACTCATGATTGCAGGTCTCAGAATTAGAATAGGGAACCAATGCCCATGACTGTATGGCAGGTGGATGCCACTGATATAGGTATAATTGGAAGTTTGGTTCTTCACATGGCATGTTAAGGTTACAGTAGCAGGCATTGAATGCAGTCAAAATGTTCCAGCACAAGATGGAAGGTAGTGAAAAATGCATGTCACACATATCCAAAAGGTGTAGCACATTCAGCTGAGGAAACCAACCACCTGAGAATTACAGCATAACATATGAATGCCACAGCAGACCACCTCCTGAAATAGTTAAATCCACACACAAAGGGCATATTCACAGACAACAAAGACCAGGCATAAGCTGTGCACCATTAACATTATCAACAATGAGAATGCAAAATATACATGTTCATGTAACCCATTGCAACCCTGCATAAAGTCAGCAAAAGCCTTTTGTACATAGCACTGTGACGCTGACCACATATACATACTACTGAAAATATCTCAACAAATGAAGTCTCTAAATGTCCATTGAGAGGTACATCTTGACTGGAAATTTACAGTGTGGCCACCAGTACACAGTCTTCTCCAAACATCAAAATCAACTGACTAGTAAGAGCAGTAACATCTGGGTTTTTTCCACATCTGTTTGTGTAGTTGTAAATGTATACCAGTGGCAGTAAACCCTTAATGTGAGAGAATATACCTATATTACAGAAGGAAACAAGGTACATTCATATAAATATTTTAGAATGAAGAACAGCTCTTGAAACTGCATACATATAGAAGCAAGAGAGTCTATAGATGTCTTTGTGCAATCTGTACCCATAATGAAATAATCTCTCCAAAATGATAAACATAATACTCCTGCAAGATCACTGACTCCTAAAATGCTGGCCTATTTGTGCACACCAACATACAGAAGATCTGCACGGTCTTTTCACTGAATTTGTTTAAACCTTACTTCTGTTTATCTGTGTATCTACTTACCACTTATTTACTTAATTATATATTTATTTATCTAGCTAGCATTTCTAACTTGGGAGTATGCTGATCTGTAGATCCTTTTCAGTCATGTCATGAGCCACAATCTAAAGATACCAAGAGTACAAATTACAGGACATGGAGCTAATTAGATTGAGTAGATGAATTTTGCTAATAATTAAAACTTAAAACTTAAAAAAAAAAAAAAGACTAGGAAAATCACACATTACCACTTGGCAAGCAAAACAAAAGTCAGCAAAACACAGACTCTAGCTCCATGTTATAAGCAACAGTGTTGGAATTCATTCTTTAAAGTAAATTGAACTACATGTGTAGAGAACATTTTCTAGACAATAGTACATTTGCTTTTTCTCAAGAACTAAGGTACCTAATAATTTTCCTAATATTCTCCAGTATTCTGTTTTTCTTATTTATACTACATTAAAAATGTGACACTTTTTCCTCTGCCTTTACAGCACATTTGTTTCTTTACTGCCTAACTTTCCTTAGAAAACATCAAAATATTTGCCAATTTGCTTTGTCACTTTTCCTTTTTTTGCTGTACCTAAAGGTTCAAGAGCATTTTGAACCACCTTCTTGCCCTGTCTTTCCTTACATTCTGCTTTTCCAAATGTTTATTTTCTCATTTTATTTTCTCTTTGTCACCCTTTATTGCAACCACAATATCCTCATACATAAGCAATCTTTTCATAATATCTTCATATCATATTCTATTCTTATTTCTTTCCTACCTCCATTAACATTTCTCTCTGAAAATTCCTTTCCAGTCATTCTTTTTTGTTCCTTTCCCCAAGACTAATTGTATAGTCCTTGTTTCTAAATTCATGATGTTGGCAGCTTTTTCTTTCATCTTAAAAACATTGTTACCAAATTTCACTAGAACTCAAATGAAGGGACATCAACATGTCCTCTCCCCCTAAGACAGGATCCTCCCATCCTCTTTGCCAACTCTGTCAAGCAGCTGTGATGCTAATTGAACCTAGGTCACCTGGGTCATAGTCAGGGCTTTATCCCTTTATGCCATTGGAGTGGCTGTGGCTGCAAGTAATAAAGTTCCACTCCTCTGATCACCTGACTTGGGAATTCACAGCTATTGTTTACCTGTTGATAATAAGGGCAGCCATGGTGGTGCAGTGGTTAGCATTGTCGCCTCACAGCAAGAGGTTCTCTGGTTTGATCCTCGGCTGGGGTGCCTTCTGTGCGGAGTCTGTATGTCCTCCCTGTGGTCACGTGGGTTTTCTCCAGGTGCTCCGGTTTCCTCCCACATCCCAAAGACATGCTGCAGGTGGATTGGACACTCTCAAATTGGCCCTAGGTGTGAGTGGATGTGTGTGGACCTTCTGTGGAAGGTTGGGCGCCGGGCTGGCAACTCAACACTGTAAAACTCCACTGCCAATCATAAGCGGACAGGTGATCCGCTGTGGCGACCCCTAACCGGGAAAAGCTGAAAGAAGAAGAAGTTTACCTGTTGATAATAAGCCAAGTAATTATAAACACAAATGGCAGTGAGCAGTATAGCAGTCTGGCCAATAAGAGATAGATGCCTGCAGTGGGTCAATGTACAGCAATAAATACACCATTAAAAGTTAATAGGTAGACAGATGACGGAGTGAATAATTAAATACTTAAGGAAGAATGAACTAAGAAACAGTTAGTTAAATTTTGCAGAGAAATGTTAACTTGAACAGAGAAAACAGAAAATAGCAATATGAACTAATATAAGAAGGAAAGGCCTGCGTCTACAGATAAACATTCTTCTAGCTATCTCTTCACTAAATGAATTACTGAAACAAGGCTGCAGAAAACATGGTGCACAGTGACATACATGCAGGGAGCAAACTCTTAGGTCTGTATACCTCAGGCTCTGGGGTAGCTCTCCCTCACTGTCTTTTCTGTTATTTCACTTGTTTGATTTATATTCTTTTACAGAGACCACATATACATTTAACTAAACTTCATAACACCCATGCAAACGGAACTGAAAGTTCAACTGCTGAATCCCTGGCACTGTGCAGACACATCCACGGAATGGAGTTTCACATTCACTTTAGTTTGTTTTTCTGCTTTTTTTGATATTTCCATAACATAATTTTCTAATTGCATATTACCAAATTTTTATTTTTCTAGCCTTGGTATATTTCAGATTTTGCAATCACATGACAGAAAACTGTTTCTGCTTCTCATGTCTGCTACATTTCAGATACAGAAAGCAGTTGCAAACTTCAGTTGTGAACTTCATATATGCTACATAGAAAAAAGTCACGTTTTCATATCTTTTTCATGCCACTGAAAGACACGCATTGCAGAATCAGTCACATATTTTAGTTTACCTGCTGCAGATTTTATAAGCTTTAAGTGCAGCTCAGAAATTTGTTATAGTTTGATTCAGAAAACAATTGCAAATTTATTCTCAAATATCATCATGATAATATGGCATTCAGGATCTCAAGATCTAAACATCTTGCACCAAAGTTTTACCACTTCAACACTGTCTTCACTTATCTAGCATATAGCGCTAAAACTATGAATAGCCAGTGACCCTCATTCTGTTTTTTTTTTTTTGGTTTGATTGTTGTAAATGTCCACTTGCAATTGCATAACCAAATAGTCACTTCTGCAAACTAGGGATCCTGGGTTACTTCTGTAAACAGGTTACTTAGGCAAGGTCATCTTGCTAAGTTAATAAAATATATTACTGTTGACTTAACCTGTTGCACTGTGATGCTTATGCGTTCCACAGAGAAACATTATGTAACTTGTCACTTGGAAGACTCAGCTGGTGTTACACTTAAGGGCTAGTTAACAACAGCACCATATTTTTAGAAATTGAACTGTGAGGTTGGAATGCAATGCTTTCTAAGGCAAATATCTCAATTGGTTTAAGCAAGAGCACCAAACATTTTGTAATGTTGACATTTTGCAGAACACAAATTCAAAAATGATTCAGAACCCTCCTGGGCAGTACACTTTCTGCTGTGTGCACGAGTTTGTGCCTGTTCATATCTATCTGTAGAATTTCAGGGTGTGATAATTCAGAAATGGTACGAGGTACTACTAGCAGTAAAAATGGTGTTTTGTCTGGTTCAAAAATTTAGTTGAAGTTGTAGTAAATGTGACGGGAACCATTCCCAGTGTACACATGAGGACTGATTCAGAATGTTGGCATTACAATGCTGAGCAAAATGAGCTAAAATGCTGAAATTTATTTGCATCAGCAATTCACAAAGTAGACTCTTAGGAGCCTTGCACAAAAAAATTAACAGTCAAGGGATCTAATGAGCTGTGCTAGGTCATAAATGACTTAGTATGAGTGGTTAGCATAGCGGTATTTTGCAGAGTGAGCCACTCCTCCAGTATCCTGCACTGAAGTGATATACTAGGTGTCCAGCTAGAAGGGCACAGAGTATGGCCATGAAAAGTTATTTTAGTCCAGAGATAAATATTACTGAAATATGAGTCTTGAGAACAGCTGTAACTCACTGGAGCAACAAAAACTTCAGATTATTTTAATAGCAGTTTGTGCACAAGGCATCTGTTCTGCATCTGCAGCATTGGAGTGTAACATTGAGGTACAGAGAAGCCAGACTTGCAACCCCGCATTACATTCTGTAGTTGAACCAATCACCACATTCTCCTTGCCCCAATTCAAAACATCCCTAAAAATGTACATGAGCAGTGACTGGCTCTGCCCATGTCTAAACCCTGACTAACCCAATCACAAATCAGAATAAGCAAAATAAACTCAGCCATGACCAGTTCTATACCCTGACTAACCTATTTAATACCAGGACAAAGGTAACCCAAACTTAGCTCACAGAGGTATATACCCTTATATCTTCTCTCCCCATCCTCACAACACACAATTTCCTCAACCATTAGATCTCTTTTATCCCACCATCAGGAAGAGAAGTCACTTTTCTGCCCACACTAAATTACTTCCTTCTTACCTACCTCCATTCGATTAGCTATCATCCTTACCTTCTATCTGAAAAGCATTCTCTTTGTTACACACTGCTCAGACGTAATTGTTATTTCTGTATACCTAATCCATCTACCAACAATGACAGCTTTTGTCTAAATGATTATTTCTAACTACATGTAACCTTGACTATTACCTGTCACTGATGTTGTTAAATGTTTATAGACTTCTCTGTAACCACAATTTGTAATGTAAATTAATTTCAATGTAGAACTTTTCTCCCCAGGCCTCCGCTGAAAATGGATATGTATCCAGTTGGACTTTTCCCGGTTAACAAATATAAAATAATAAAATAAAATAAAATAGTTGTGAAGCAGGTGTTGTAGTAGTTATTCTATTAAGTGAAAAAATTCTACTCTTGCCTCCAAATGTAAGCTTAGCTCCTACAGTTTTTAAATCTTTGCCAGCTGCTGTACCATGTGTTTAGTTTTAAATGCATCTAAGTGAAAGATTTTCTGAATGTGAACAGCAAAGTTTGATTGCCCCTCCCCTGATCGTCATAGGCTACAATGGAGTTTGACCCAAATCTTTTTTTCTGACTGACTTTGCAAGTAGTGTTGCTTTTGACAATGTTGTATAACTGCTGTTTGAAGTTTGCTTTCACATTTTTGGGGGTGCTGTCATCCATGATGGTGCATTTTAGAGTAGGATTTAATTTTGTAAAAAGTGGGCAATGTCTCAGTCACCTAATAATTTTTGGAAATCTGAGGATTCCATTTTCTAGTAACAGAGCCTGAACAGAAGGAAATCAGGAAATCTGATGCAGGTTTCATGAGTAATGATATTTGCAACCATGAACCCTCATTGTTTAACTTTGCCTTCAGATACCAATACAAAAAGCACTGCAAGTGCATTGAAATCACTTGATAGTGCAGTTATGATACCTGTCTATTGCATATGGATCATGTCGGTCCTTAGGACCAGTAGGACGCAAATGTGAGTGTGTGTGTTCCAATGTTCTGTAATATTTCTGTATGTTACTATTTGTTATTCCTTGATTATCAAGAATATTGTTCAAAACAAAGACCAGATTTCAGAAGAGTCCTGAGGAAAAAATCTCTGCAGCATACTGACAAAATATAAAGCAAACCAAAGGCAGAACATGACCATTACAGCTTTTGCATGCATTTAGATAATCTACTTAGTATTAGTATATAAGATTTTTTTTAACAAATACACTCGTAGAAGGAAAGTAATACAAGAGAGAGCATTTACAAGCCTTCACACTCTATTGTTTCATCTACATATACATTTAACAAAAACACTGCATTTAAACTAACCATTAGTTAGTAGTATACCAGGAAACAAAGGGGTTTATAGAGCCTGAGTAGCAGATAAAAGTACTTTACAAAAGAAAAACAGACATTTTTGTTAGACGTTGGCAGCAGTATTAATACAAAGGTCAGCTCAAAATGCTTACATGCTAGAAGCTCACTACACACTTGCTTGAAAATGTTTTGTCATTTGTCTTTTCGGCTTTTCCCGGTTAGGGGTCACCACAGTGGAACTCCGCTCCGTTAATGATTGCCAGTAGATTTTTATGGTGCCGAGTTGTCAGCCTGATGCCCAACCTTCAGCGAAGACATGCCCATTTACAAGTGCTTAAACTCCCACTAGCCAGATCTCTTATAACTACTTAGCCCTCCCATTATTTGATCCTGTAAAACTCTATAGTCCTAGCAGAGCCTAACTCTACCATAAAACTCCCATCTAGCTCCTAACCTCAGTCCTTGGTTCTTAAACCTAAAAGTCCCTTCCTACTCTCTTAACCTTAAAGTCCCTTCCTGCTCCCTAAACCTAAAACTGCTTTCCTACTCCATAAATCTAAAACTCCCTTCCTGCTTAGTAACCGTAACACTCCCTTTCCTCTGTTTAAACCTTAAACTTTCTTCAAGCTTCCAAAGCTAAAAACTTCTGCACTTCCTATACCTACCCCCCACCCTCAGTTGCTGAATACAGAATAATGTGCTTGGATAAGGTTCCCTCCATCCCCTCCCTACAGTTGTGACATTTAGAAAAATGTGCTTGGGTAAGGTGTCCCCAACCCCCCACACACACACACAGTTGCTGCATTTAGAATAATATTCTTGGGTCAGGTGCCCTCCTTTCCCTCCCCACAACTGCCTCATTTAAAATAATGTGCTTGGGTAAGATGCCCTCCACTCCCCCCCACATTTGTTGCATTTAGAATGTGTGTGGGTAAGGTGCCCTCCTCTCCCACAGTTGTGGCATTTAGAATAATGTGCTTGGGTAAGGTGTCTTCCTCTCCTTTCCCACAGTTGCTATATTTATAATAATGTTCTTGGGTAACGTGCCCTCTACCCCCTTCCCATGGTTGTGGCATTTAGAATAATGTGTTTGGGTAAGGTACTCTCCCCTCCCTCCCCACAGTTGCCTCATTTAGAATAATGTGCTTGTGTAAGGTGCCCTCCCCCTCCCTTCCCACAGTTTTGGCATTTAGAATAATGTGCTTGGGTAAGGAGCCCCCTTCCCCAGCTGCTGCATTTAGGATAATGTGCTTGGTAAAGTGCCCTCCTCTTCCTCCCCACAGTTGCAGCATTTAGAATAATGTGCTTGGGTAAGGTGCAGTAGCTAACCCAAACTCATATTCTAGCATGAGCTGCAGCCTAGTCACTGGTTTCATGTTTTTAAAGTGCTTAGGAGTCAGTTACTTGTAGCAGAGCATTAATACCCTGATAGCAGTTATCTCTCTCTCTCTCTATATATATATATATATATATATATATATATATATATATATATATATAAAGTTATATATATTATATATATGCTCAAATGAAAATACTGCACAAAGGCAACATTCACACTTGAACTGTTTTATTCTACTTTTTTCTTGGTTCTAACAAACCTATTTTAAACACTTTCAAATGTATGGATTATGAGGGGAAAAAAGCAGCTGCCAATGTATGGATAATAGCATTACATTAATGGCTTCAGCATGTTGCTAGGATACATCATGATAATGTCAATTAGGCAATTAACTATACATTGCTAGCCATTACCTCTTATGGAGTTGTACCATTGTAACCATATAGCAGCATTATTAGTGACATACAGACAATAAACGTCTGAACATTAAACCTTCTGAAAATTGAACTAAACCTAGAAATCAAATTTGTTGTAATGCAGCAACAGCAACATTTATTCATTTGTGCGTGTATGCATGTATATTGTTATGCTTATTGACATATTGTACACCCTTGGTAAGATAACTGCAATGGAAAATAGTACCTTAGAATGTCCCAGAGATACCCTGATTACATTTTTTTATTAGCTTACTGATTTAATTGCTTTTACGTGTTTTCATGTTTCTTTTCTTTACTTTGTGTAGACAAAATGCCTGACATGAATTGGCTGATAATTTTTTATCTGCGGCACAGTGACAATGGGAAAAGTCACACAATGACGTAATGTTAGAGAAGTGTGGTGGGCGATGATTCCTAACACAGTGACAATGGGAAAAGTCACACAATGACGTAATGTTAGAGAAGTGTGGTGGACGATGACTCCTAACACAGTGACAATGGGAAAAGTCACACAATGATGTAATGTTAGAGAGGTGTGGTGGACGATGACTCCTAACACTGATGGGGGGGGCTCAGACTTCCAACTGGGACTGCTCGTTTTGGTATTTTTCTTTTTGCTAGTAAAAGTGAATCTTGCAGCTTTGATGATAGCTTTAGTGGGATTTAGCAATGGCATGGGCAAAAAAAGGTCATGATTCAGGAACTAGACTTAGTCATCTCATTTACCTTTTCACAAAGCTCTGCACAATGCATGATCACTGTGCAAGATTCAACAGTAGATGAAATACTAACTATTGAATGCAAACTTGTGCAACATTTCAGGAATACTGTACGAGAATATGTGATTCTTCAGTTACTATTCTGGTGTGTCAGAGTTGTGGACGTGTGCATTCTATTAGTATGATATGATAGTATTAGAAGCTGCCAGTATTATATTGTATGGAAAAGAACACAAATCCACACTACGATATTGACAGCATATTATGCTATCCTACCATGCTATCAGAATTCCTGCACCTTACAAGTTGTTACACTTTGCATCACAACAAACAACAGGGTTTCCTCTTAGTTAAACTTTTACAGGTTTATTCCTTATTTTCTTCCATTTCTTATATAGGAAAGATGGTTGAGTAGTTTTTATACAGCACACAAAAGAGGAGTTTAGTACTTATATGCAGCATTGTTTTCAGGCTGCTGCTCAACTTAATATTTTTTCTTTTGTGACATATATGCCACTTAGGTATTTTGATGCACATCTTGTGGAATAGGTAGCATGCATCTACACACCTTTTCTTTGCTTGCTCACTATAACAATGTCTTTATTTTAAGTGCATAGGCACATGATTCATCTTAATGTTCTTATGCTGCACTTTAAGGAATACATCTGTAGATAAGGTTAACTATACATGCAGTGAAACAAAATTACATTGTATTTTACTAAATCATAATGCCTTATATCAGTAGACAATTTCTGAATAAAATATGTTTGAGTTCTGTGCCTCTTTTAGGATTCTGTTTGCCAATATACTATCTCATGCCTTGTACTAGTGTTCAGGATCACACTAATGAAAAAACAAGAAATTAAACAAGTCTAAGGCATATAAATCGATGTTATGCCTCAGTACCATTTCCAGAAGAATCTGTGCAAATACTGTTACCCACATTTGACCAACCCTGATCAATATGGTAAAGAAATGCAAAACAAAGTCTGACTAGCACTGTGGTTTAAGAATAGATCAGATTTCAGAGTTCTGTACCATTTCTAAAACCTTCATATAAATATTCTCTTGCTTGTATTTCACCATTGATGACAGTACATTAATGACAGTGTTACTGACCAGTCAGTTCTATAATTCTGTATCAAGTGTGCTAGTTTCAAAGGTGTATATTAAGCTATATGTTGAGTAGGTCTTTAAGGAGACTAGCATATGGAATTTCTACTACTTGGTCCAGCTATCCATAGGAGTCAGACCAGATATAAATGTACAGACCCATATCCACTTGTCCAGGCTGTATTTAAAGAAAGTTATGGAGATACTTTGATATGCAGAAAGAGCTTATTCCATAGGTTGGAGGTCAATCCTTTGAGAGAGTTGTCTTTCTCACAGTAGGTTCAGTTAATATTACAATATAAATATAGATCCCCTCAGTGGGTAGTGGCGATATCCATTTATGATCATGTAAAAGGTCAAATGGAAGAATGTCATTTGCCTGTCATGGTATTAGAAACCCAAAAGAAATGGAGAAATTAGAGGGTCTTTTGCAACTTTATAAATAAAGCAGAGATCACTATATAGGTGTCTGTAGGAGATAGGACATGTATATGTTCTGTGTACATTAGGGAGCTCGTATGGAATTAAGATATTTAGAAAAAGGTAGGAACAAAGTACATAAGAAAAAATGGGAACTGGGGGAACAGTAGATACAGGGGAGACATGAGGTTTAAAAGAAGGCAGGACTTAAATGAGTTATGTAATGTTTGACCGAAAATGATTGGGTAGATTAGAAGTGATGTATAATGTTTGCAACTGGGAGTGTCAGTATGGTTTGGGATGGAAAATGTGACTAGGATTGTGTTGGTGTGGTTTGTTTTCATTTATATAAATGTATGATTGCTTATGTCTTAATTGATGGTTTAATAAAGATGTTTCTTTTAAAAAAAAGGGGGGGCAGGAATTGAATAATTTATGTAATGTTACTTAGGTTACATGATATATAGCAATACATGTGAAGCATATAATGTTTGTTAATTTTAACTTGTTAATATAGTTTGATTACTATTATATAAATGTAAATGTGCCTATGTGACAAGTGATAATTCAATAAAGGTGCTTAAAAAAAAAGGGGATCATCATATTTAGTATGTGTCTCATTAAGAAGAAATATGTCCTTTGACCTGGAATATTTGCCTTTAGTTAGTAATTGCACTAGGAAGAAGGATTTCCTAACAATAGTTGAGACATTGTGGTCAGACTAAAGTTCATTGTCCATGAACTTGTCTGCAGAGAACAATACTGCATTTTGCTACATAAAGACTGACTATGGTGCAGGTACCTGGAGGGTTAGGCCTTTTTGGAGGATATGAATGTGAATATCATCTGGCCAGGTGATGACAATTCCAAGTTTGCAATCATCAGCAAACTTAGTCAGCCAAAAACCCTTAACATTGGCTTGGACATCAGCAAAGCATACACAGAAGACAAGTGGTCCTGTAAGATATTACTGTTGACTCGGCTTTTTGAGAAAAACGAGACACCAACACTAAGTATGTAGGTCTTTCCTGAGAACTAGTTGGCTGTCTAACAAGTTAGATAAGGCTTAATTTAAATGGGTCTATTTTTCATAATACTGGAGTGTGGAATAGTGATAAAGGCTCATAGCACTCTTTATATAGTAATTCAAGTGGACACAGAGATAGTTTCACAGGTGTTACCCTTGGACGGAGTCAAAGCTAAAAATGGTCTATGTACCAGTAGTTTGACACACCACAATGTCAACAGCAAGAACGTTGACTGTAAAAGGTCAACATATGTGCTAGATCAACAGTCCCTGGATGAGGGAATATTCCCTTTCCCTAAGATTCTGCGAGCTTGGAGTTGGTATATATAATTAGCAAGAGGTGTGGAGGATGTGCAGCCCCCTCATTGGTGATGCAGGGGGCTTGCCACCCTGCAAAAAAAGATATTTTGTTTTTTGTTGGTTGCATGCAATGAGGGTTTTCATGCCCATGTGCAATTGAATGTCCATGTTTCCATTGTGCTTGTTGGCACTTTGGTGTGTCGACAGGATGTAGCAGTCTCGTATATATAACATAAACGAGTGTGTATGTATGTCATAGATGGGTAGTTTGATAGCAAGATGGATGTAGTTGGCTTTAAGTATAATTTCAGAGTCCTGTAACATATCTGGAACCTTGTTGAGTAAATATTTCTGCCAGCTTCTTGTCAGTTATATACAACCTACACTCAGTGACATTTGTGAATATCCAGTTTTTATATTATTGGTACTTCTCCATGAAACTCAGAAGATTGCATCCTACTATATGTAAGTACACACACATTTCACAGAGCTGTTTGCATAAGAGTTGTGTCAACCTTATACCACAAATGCATAAAGTTAATGTGGCCTCTGCTTATACTCAGTGTGTTGTAGAAAACCTATTTATTTATTTACATTTGATAACTGGGTAGTCCAACTGGGACAGAAGCCCTTTTTCAAAAGAGACCCGGGGAGAAAAGCTCCAATTATGATTACATAATTATACATTTGTACATATGGTAATTACGACAGGAGTTCAAATGCAAGTTCCTTGACATTGTATCTAAAAGCATATAACAATGATAGTACCATAAGCTTATACTATTCATATAGACAAAACAAATATATATATATATATATATATATATATATATATATATATATATATATATATATATATATTCAAGATAAAAATATCACAAACTGAAGCTAAGAAGGGTCAATTGCCAAGAAATATTGACAGTATGTGGTGGAGAGATGGAAGATAGATAGTAAGGGGTTAAACTGTTTAGCCTGGTGAAGAACATGAGCAAAGCCTATGTTTGGTAAAATATTCCTTTAGTGACTGTTTAAATGAATGTGTATTATTGATGGACAGAATATGCTGAGGTAGAGAATTCCAGTGTTTGGCAATGATATGCAAGTATAAGGAGACGCTGTGAGAGTTTTGGGTTTTGTTGACCTTCAACAAAACTTTATCAGCAGACCTAAAAGACTTTAGGTTAGTGTAGGGTTGGACAAGATCAGATAGAGCTGGGTCATTGTCAGATTTGTATAAGACTGTATGGAGGGTTAGTAGCTGAGTCAGAGTAAGCAGGCGAGGGAGCTCTAACCAGTTCAGCTGGAGAAGGGCAGTGCAATGGTGAGATCCTTGAAACTGATTAGTGTCATGTGACAATTTCGTTATAGCAAGATTCAAGGCTATACAGTTCAGATTTGCAAAGACTGGTAAATATTTGTGAACAGTAAAACTGGGAAGATAAGAGTTGGGTTCTGGCTGTTGCGAGTCTGGCATGGTCAGTAAGATATGATTTAGCCCTATGGAGAGAACCTAGTTTGACATGAACCTTTTTAATTGTTAGTGCAAGGTGTTTGTCATACTTAAGTCCACTATTAATTGCGATACCAATAAGTCTTGTATGTTCAGCGGGTTCTCTGTTTGTGCCATTGGATGAGGAAATAGAGATAGGTGGTTGGTTGTTGGTGAGGTATTATAGAAGACCATAAGCTTGGTTTTATTGTGGTTGAGTATAAGTTGATGGGCTATTAAATAGTTTTCAGTATTGTGGAGGGCTGACTGAGTTTTTTCTTGGAGTTCCTTGATAGAGGGGGCAGAGCAGATTAGGGAAGCATCATCAGCATATTGTATGATTGAGGCTGGGTTTACTTGAGGAGTTTAGGTCATTGGTAAAAATTTTGAATAAAAGTGGGCAAAGAATAGATCCCTGTGGGACTCCTACACATATAGGGAGCTGGGGGAGAGTTTATTGTCCCATAAAGTGGCTTGTTTCCTATCTGACAGGTAGCTATGAAACTGGCTTAGGGCTTCAGAGCTGCAGTGGTACAAAGCCAATTTATTGAAGTATTTGATGAGATAGTGTCAGATGGTTTTGACATATCTAGGAAGGTAGCAGAGACTAGTTGTTTTTTGTTTTTGAGTTGATTTACGGTATTAGTAAAGCTAATTAGAGCTGTACTGGTGCTATGCCTACATCGAAAGCCATGTGTATTAGATAATAGATTTGACAGAAAGTGGTCTAAGATCTGTTTGTGTATACATTTTTCTAAGATTTTTGGCAAGTGGTGGCAAAATGGCTATGGGTCTGTAGTTGGATACATCAGTAGCGGGACTGCGTTTATGTAAGGGTATGATGCGATATATTTTCCAGAGGAGTGGTACATACTGTTCAGAGATTGAATGATTAATGAGAATAGATAAACCTAATTAAGGTTTATCTAATTAATAAACCCAATTATCTTCTGAATGATACCAGCAGCTTAAATGTAGCCTTGTTGAACGGGAAGGCAAATTTATTATTTAATGAGTTAGGACTCTAATTTGGGTGCACCATTACTTACCCCTAACCTAGATCTGGGTACAGATGAAGTTCACATCCCACATTCACAAGAGTATAAAATAATTTTTTTAAAAAAAAGGACAATTCTAACTCAGCACTGTAACTGTTATGTTTACAGCAGTGAATATAGCAAGATAAGTTCAAAATATCTTAATAATCAAAACAATAAGTATGGGAACCCTAACTGCACTATTATACATTAGAGGAAAGTACAGATTAGAGAAAGGGACCATGGAAATATTGTGAAGACAGTGGTCATCTGTTCTTTTTTTCCCCAAGTCAAAATACCATTTCTGTGTTGTAGATCATTTTCAGTTTTCCAGGAAATTTCCCTAACTTTTTCATCTAATTGACTCTATTATTGATAGAGTGGTAACCTCCTAACTAAAACAGGACAAAAGGATGCCAGTTGTCTGAATAGAGGAATATAGCAGGAACTCACCGTTCTTGATTTGATTATATGAACAAATCAGTTGTGAAGAAGGATTTACATGTAGAATAGAGGTTGGGGGGTTTAAACTTTTTTTCACAAAAATAGCTATTCTTTCTTGTTTGTATGTTTGCTCATATTCCATCCAGTTAATCCTTGTTCCTTGTCTCCTTAGTTAATCCCAGAAATAGTTTTTCCTTTCTCTTACCGCCTTTCTAATGCTGATGTCTCTATACTTAGTTGCTGTCTTCCCAGTCCAGTCAGCCATAGCAGGAATTTCCACACCTGCAATCCTTTACTCCTAGACACTTCTGCTAATACCTGATATATCGCTCTAAGGTGTGCTCTCCTTTCTTAGTTTCTTGTCATTACCCATACATTTAATCTCTGTATCTTTACATTGTTCCCTCCCTGCATCAGCATGTTGTCTTTCTATTTCAATTTGCATTTTTTGATTTGGATGCAATGCCCTAATCTTATTTGTGCTGCCCTATGATACTCCTTGGGGTGGGCAACTTCTTCTCCCTCTTCTTCATAGTGCCCTAGTCTATTATTGGCCTTATCACTTCCTGTATATATTTCATTATTCCTTTATATTTGATCCCAATATGTCCTTCCCAGGTCATAAAGACCTGTGTGGCATGTAATATTAGGGGAGAATAAACATTTTGCTGGCTTGAATGCCGTGGTCAGTGTTTATCCTAAGAATTCTCCATTTCATTAGCATATTAATTATCTTGGTCTTGATCTTTCAGGTTTTGCTGTGCTGAGTCACTGGTATTGCCTGCTAACCAGACTCTGGAATATTTCATTTTATTTTAAGCCCATAAGTGTGTGTATTCTTGCTGCAAATTATGTGAGAGGACATAGATTACACAATGACCTTTGTTTTCTCCATGTTTACCTTATTTTTGTATACCTTATTGTTTACCCAGTTAATTATAAACTCCTCAATATTTCAAATATCCTCAGCATATTTCTTTCCAGCCTTTTTATGTAAAGCATAATGTCATCCACAAATAGTGCACATTTTTCTTCCCTCTCACTCCATTTGTATTCTGTCTGATTTTGCACTAAAGGCTCAAGGTATGTAGCAAATATGAAGGGGAGAGTAGATATCACTGCTTAGTTCCAACTTTGATATTAATCTCCAGTGTGATTTTACCATTTAGATTTACCATTGTTATAATTTTACAAGTCTCTTGGACTAATCTATGAGGTCCTCAGGGAACCCCATTCTGTGGAATACTTTTAATAACTATCTCGTCTTTTAATTTCACCAAATCTTTTGGGTTTCTAAAACCATGATGGGAATGGACCCCATTCCTAAGTCAATGTATGATTAAAGTTCATGAAATTAGTATTGTTTCAGTCTTTGATGTCAGCCAAAAGTGTTCTTCGCAGCACCCGCAGTGTGCCCAGTGGATCTTAGTGAATGCTGTCTCAGCATCCAGTCCAATTAACAAGTTATCATTTTCATCTTCTTTTTCTATCGGATATGTATTTCGTATGTTATCAAATATTTGTTTCCTTTTTACAAAGCAATATTTGTCCATATTAATTAATTTTGGCGGTATCTCCAAAATCATATTGGCAAGAATAGCCATGATGACCTACAGATGTGGTTAAGTACTGAAGTAGGCCAATATGAGCCAAGGCGCTGCCACAAAATTACATTTCTTCTTTAAAAATGCAATCTGCATTTCTTCAAGGATTCATGAACATTTAAACGTTGGATTATTGGATTTTACCAGACCAGATGAGATAGGTGTGTGTGTGTGTGTGTGTGTGTGTGTGTGTGTGTGTGTGTGTGTGTGTGTGTGTGTGTGTGTGTGTGTGCGCGCACGTGTAATGCCCCAATTAGGGATGGCAAGTTGGTTAAATTAGTCAGGCTCAACACCTGTACCTTGATTACAGGTGACTAGAACCTGAATCCTCTGCACCAACTACCAAATTGTCATCAGCAGGTGCATTTTCAAAGAATGTTGAGTTTCACGAGGACTGTTGAGTTTGAAGAGACGTTTACTGTTGTTCATGCTAAGTCTGTTTTCAGTGTGTAACTGTTTTGTTTAGCAAATGTATATCATCATTATTTGTACTATAAAACTTGAAAGCAGTGTTAGTAGCACAACAGGTAACATATTTTCCTTTGGTGCAGTAGGCTGTGGGTTCTACACCCATGACATGTATATGGAGTGCTGATATTGCACTGCCCTTTAAGGAGGGATGGAGGTGCTCCACTTCTGAGTGTGCCCTCATTTGGATGAGATGTCTAGTAATTATGAACCTGTTGCTGATTTGAAAGCCATTCCCTATTGCAGTACTTGTGGTTGAAATGATCTGTAATGGGTAGCTTTGCCATTATTGGTTTATATGCTTTGTTTCATTGGTTAGTGGAACTGTACAAGGAATATAATTGAATACATTTAGGATGGTGCATCAAAGAACACATGCACATATGCATGGTCCTAAGAATGTGTGCAATAGGCCTATGGTTTGAAAACAACCCAAAGATAAACATAATCCGCTACTGTCCAGATGCATTTTCTTTGAATGTGGGTTTCAATGCCATTCCAATGAATGTGAGTTTCAAAAACAGAGAAGCTTACTGTTCAAGTCCCAAGTAATATGCCTTGTTTGTCCTGTTTCTGGCTCAACTTTAATATATATGTGTTTTCCCATCCAATAGGAATCAAGTCCTTTTATAATGGGTAAAGTACATTCTCAAAAGTGTAGATACAGTTAATATTGAAAAGATGCAGTCATCATTTCACAAGCAAGAAGGCATTAATTCTATGAGAAACAAAAAGTATATTCAAATATTTATTTATCGGCTTTCTTTTGTCTTTAATCTGTTTGAAAACATGTAGGCCGCAAAAAGACACTGCATATTCCTTTGGACTTCCTCATTATCTACACATATCTAATTGTGAGAAGTGCTGAAGAAAGGTGTTTAAGTGGCTCAGGTACATATTAGGCAGAAGGTCATATGTGGCTCCCATGAGCACAATCAGTCAAGGGCTAACACATTAAAAGGTAAACGTGTAGCTAAGATATGGTTAATTTTGATTCCATAACTGCTCACCTTAAGCATATAGTATGCTTGTAACATTACATAGAATTTTTTTTTCTTGACACACTGCAGATGTAATTGTTTTTTGTTTCATGTAATGTTGTAAGTTATAAGCACTAGTTTTATCTGATTTGGTCAGGAACTTTGTGTTGGTATTGTGCAGTATGCCATTGTAGCTGTTAATACAAATTGTTTCCTTTCCTTTTTCACGCTGTCCTTCCTAGTCCTGTCCAACTTCCTTCTTTAGTAAGTAACAATGTAATTAAGATATCTTTATGAAAGAAACATTGTAAAAAACAAATGCATGAATCATAAATGTAGAAATGCTGAGAATTGCTTGTTTGATCTATTTGTTTTTGACTTAATCTCCATGACTGAGCAATTTTTTAGAAAACTAATTTATGGTGTATAAGTTTGGTATCTTTATATGTTATAGGGAGTGCTTCATGTTACAGATTTATTAATTCAGAATTGGCAATAAGAGTTTATGTAGCATCTATAAAAAGTACCAATTTGAGAGAGCTGTTAAAACTTTTAATCATAATATATTTGCTTTATAGCATTCGTAAGAGCTGGGTGGAGGGAAAAATGTTTTCAATCAACTTCATTCTTAAGAATTAAGTTATTAATATTGTTAATTTAATTAAGCCTTGTGTATGATTTTGATCATCATACAACAGCAGGAACTTTGATAAGCATGTAATTACAGTTTAAGAAAATGTATTGTATTTGTTTACCAGCATAGACTGACTGGGCATGCAAAAGAGCTCAGAAGATGCCCAGGGAGAAAAATTCTAATATGTAACATAAGACAGAAATGTGCTCAACTGTTATACATAGTCTATAATCATAACAATAATCACATCAACTAAAACATAAATGGTTAGAGAAAAAAACAGTAAAAGTTAAATTCTGGTTACTTACTGCTGGAAGCCAGACAGTCCAAAACCAGCCCTTTACCCCAGGTATCTGATGAAGTTTTAAAGCTTGATAAATGAAAGTGCTTATACCCTTACTGTATTGTACTGCATTTCTTGGATTAAACCTGTGATTTACACTTTTACTGGATTGTATTGCACTTCTTGAACAACACTTGAAGTTTCTACAGCTTGGTTTTGGACTGTTTAGCTTCTAGCAGCAAGTATTTTAGTTTGTGATTTTGGAACTTTTTTTTGTGTGAATTCTGGTTACATTGTACTTACAGGGAGTTCAATAGCAGTGAATGAGTGCCAACATTGGTTTATTGTCTTCAACGTAAACAGAACAAAGTCAGCAAGTAGAACAAGTAGGAATACTATCTTAGTGAAAAGAAAGAAAAATAAAATGATGTACAGGTTGAGATATAACAGAAGCTGAGCAGTACAATTAACATCTGTTTTGTTCAGATATTAACTACTTTGATCCTCAATCTTTAGCAGCTAGAAAGAGATCTGATCAAATATGACATTTCTTCCCTTTTCTTCTCTTTATGACATAATGTTCAGGCTTAGAAATCTTTTTATTGAAACTGGAAAGCAGTTAAATTACAAGTACCTTTATTTAGTCATACTTTATTCTTTGACTTATTAAGCTGTGGAGGAGAAACATTATTTATTTATCCTTTGCTGAGCAGGTTTGTCCAACTAGATGACTAGCCTCATTTCAGGGAGCAGGAGGGCATCTGAGAAATTCTCCTACTCTTTTCAATAATTGCCATTGGATCTTTTACATCCACCTGAGCTACCCCAGCTTAGACAGACTGGGCCTTGGCTTAACATCTCATCTGAAAGCCTTAAAAATTTTTCACACTACTATGTGGGGCATATATTCTGACACTTAAGCACTTAAGTCTGCATTGTTAAATTTCAGATGTCACATTTTTTTGTCTTAAATATATACCTGGATCTTTGGCATATTTAAATAACAATAGTGCCGCAGCCTCCTCTCTTTCTAAGCATTGAAATTCATGTTGGCATCTCAGCCATTAGAAACCTACAGTCAGAAATGTATTTTTATGAATACTAGAGTCCAACAATTAGATAATGCCATATTTTACAGGGATCAGCAACCCAGATATTGACAGATGTTTTTTCCACCAAAAGAAAAATGCCATCTAAACAGAATAGATGTATGTTCATCATACTGATCACTACTGCAGTACCTCTAACCTTAGCTATATGGGTTATATCCTGTCAAGTATATAACAGCTGGCCAGCTTTCAAAGCTTTAGGGCACCTTCCATGCACTCAAACCATTAGACAGCTCAAATGAGCTGCCTGAAATGACAGGTTTGAGAACCAAGACCTTCAGAGCTTTCCTTCCATTGATGAGAGTGCCCCTCTGTGGCCTTTCAAGGACTGACAGTCAGTTTGTGCTCTTCCTTTGCTGGACAAATAATTCCCCTTTGTTGTTTAATTTACATTCCTGCTTAGGAAAGTTATTTTTACTCTAGGAGTTTGTTTTAATGGACTGTCATGAGACTTAACTGTAAATGTACTTTTAAATGAGAGCACACTTTTTTCCTTTCAGTTTAGAAGTTGTTTAATGTAGTTGGAAACCATTTTTCTGTGGAGAAATTGTGATTATTTTACTTTTTGGGGTGGCAAAGGGTTTTATTGTGTTTTTATGTGAAAAAGTGACACTTAACAGGTTTAAATTTTTACTGGATTTTGCTGCTTGTTTTTCCCAAGAAAGAGGCACCATTTCCAGCCTGACCATGGAAAAATTACCTGTCCCACAGTCAGTCCTTCTTCCAGCCTCAAAAAGAAAGTTAAGTAAACAGCCTTTGCCACTGCTGCAGGCTAGCAATTTTCCTCAGTCACAGCTGGGGTGACCCTACTGTTGCCAAAGCTGCTCCTCAGACCACTCATCTTTCACCTTGGATCTTTCTGGTGTACTACCTGCAACCACTATGGATCAGGGGTTAGCCACATACTCTACAGCTCTTGTGGTCCTCTCAGTGGGCAAGGGAGAGCCATTCTAGTCATTCCTGGGAGAGAGAACAGGGAAGGCTTACCTGTCTAGTCAGAATGCTGTGCCCATCCTTAGGGAAATTGCTACTGCCATTAAAACACTGTCAGACCCATTTATTCCTGTCAAGAACAGAAAACTAAACATGTATCTGCTCCTCCTCAAATTTCCCTAGGCAGGAGTAATTTACCATTGTTTTCTCAAGGTTTAATACAGACTATTGACTCTTCTAATAAGATTGTTTCTGGTAAAAGAAAGGGGGATGCCTTTTTTCCTGAAGAGATTCAGGAAAATATGCAGGGTTTTCTCCTCAGAGTTCTGACTCAGACTTGGAGGAGAGTACAGTATCTGACTTTCCCTGTGAGGATTCCTTTTCTCAGAGTATTTCCAGAATGTGTCAGTTTTTTCAGTAGGAGAACACTGAAGTTTCTCAGTCACTCAGAAAATACTATGAGATGTTACAGAATTCACAGAACCTTCACCCATTCCTCCAGTGCTGTTGACTTTAGAGGATGTATGCGTCACTCCCTGCAGTTTTCCTGACAGTCAGCATGCTGCCCCTTAAAAGGCAGATAGATTGTATAAAGGTCTTAATTCTTTTACATTTTCTTACATCCCAAACCTGACCTAGCAGCTATGGCTTTAGTTAATCCTAATGCTGCTAACATTTCGTTAATTCCAACCATATACTTTCTGTCAAGGATGGAAAAATAAATATGAGGAAAAAGGTGTATATTTATGCAACATTGATTTTCTGAATTTTGAATTGTCATGCTCAAATGTTAGTTTATTCTGAGTAATTCTGAAAGCATGAGAAATGTTTTGTTTGCAGTTTCTACTTGTGAGAATAAAATGTTGTAAATGGTTTGCTTTCTTCTGTTTTACAGGTCACAACGCATTGTTTAAAGTGTGAATATGGTTGATTCTTCTTCTTCCAGGGCTATGGCTGCTGGTACTGTATTGAGGAGATTTGGGTCCGGTTGTGTTCTCTGAACCTCCAAGATGATATAAAAATAGATTTTAAATTCTCCTTTTGATATACAGGTTTTGTTTTCTCTGCTGCAGAGGTTATCAAAAAGTATGCTGAGGGCAGTAAGACGATTTGGGGAATCTCTAACATTTTTCAGCCCTCGTTTTCAAATTTTATAAGGGTTTCTTTAACTCTTAGCCAGTTTTGGTAAGAAATAAAATAAAAGTCTCAGCATAATGCTTGGTAAGCAGGCATTTAAGAAGAAATGGCAAGAGGGTCCCAAAAAGAATACAGGAATCCCCCAAAACCAAGGTCAGTCCAGCAAGTCACATTGACTATTTAATGGACATTACCCCCCACTTCTCCCACCCTGACAGTCCCTTTTCCCTTCCAAAAAGTTTGAATCTCCACTTTTCTCTTTGACAACAGATAGTTTCAGAAAATGGGTTCTGAAGATCATTCATCAAAGTTACTGATGGCAGTGGGAGGAAATTCTTCCTTTCTGGGGGGAGGGGTAATTCCTCATCCACCATACCAGAGTCTTATATTTCCTCCTATCCTTTAGCACATATTGTCTCAGGGAGGAGTAATCCACTTTATTGAATAGCAATACAAAACAACACAAAAAAAGAACAAAGTAGTAATCAAAAAGATGTGTAAAAAGAAATAAAGAAAATACATGGAAACCAGTTCTGGATCTTTCTTTCCTAAACCAAGTTGTGATACTACCCAAGTTCAAAATGCTATCACTTCAGAACCTGTTACCCCTTCTTCCTAATTTAAGTTTCCTGGTAACAGTAGATTTACAATATGCTCATCACATCCTTATTCATCCAGACTTCAGGTGTTTCTTAAGGTTCTGTGAGTCTGGAACACATTATCAGTTCTCTGATTTACCCTTTGGACTACCACTGAATAAGTGTTCAAATAGTGTCTAGCTGTAATTGTAGCTCAATGCTGGCTACAGGGTATCCACATTTTCCAAACATTTATGACTTGCTTATCATTTCAGAGTTTTTTTCAAAATGTCAGGAATCTGTCACTTTGGTGAAAGATCTTGTATACAAGATGAGATTCCAGGAGGACATTCAAAATTCTTTTTTGACTCCTTCACACAAGATTGTGTGATCTCTGCTAGACATCTTAGTTCAAAGTGCATTTCTTCCACAGGAAAAAAAATAGATCTGTACCTAGATCTAGTTCTGTGATTTTCCACTCAAACTTTGATCACTGCGAAGGAGTACCTCAAGATTTTGAGTCTTGACATCCATGATTCTCATACCACCATTGTATTTTTCTCATGTGGACTCTTGACAGGGTATCTGAAGTCTTTCTGATCCCAGAAGCAACACCCATTAATTTTCAAATCCCAATTCCCTGGTTTGTCAAAAGATAAATCATGTGGTGTTGACAGCAAATATCCCTGCATCCAGGTCTCCCCTTCTATCCCGAAGCAGTCAGTCACCACAGACACCACAGACTTTGGGGAGCAGTTTCAGGAGGGATAAAAGTGCAAGGTGTTTGGGGCACAAAAGACAGATGCCAGAATATACATGTAAAGGAGTTGCTTGCTCTGATCAAGGCACTCACTTGTCTGAATCCTCTTTGGTCCCCAGGCCTCTTGAAGTTGTAACAGACAATGCCACAGTCATAACTAGAACCACTGAAAAAACATTCACAGCAACAGGTAAAATCCAAAAAACTTTATTGTACCACACACCGGTTGAGCGCTTTCTTCCCTACAGAAGGGACTTCATCAGAACAGTTTCAGTTTTACAACCCAGCCCTTTTATATAAAGAAGCACCCGATTAACCAATTAATTATACTAAACACTTACATAAAAATCTACAGAGACATAAAAACAAGATGCATATAACAATTATGTGTATTCAAAACATTACATGCAATTACATATCAGATAAATTAATGTTCACTATAAAAACTTTAAAAATATTCTCTCAAATGTCTAAAACTAATGTTACCCTAAAATCTTTTTTAACTTCAAAAGACATGCAATATTCACATTTTCATTAATACCAGGTGTCTGGGTGGCATTCAGCCTTAATTGCCACCTTAACTCACATATATCTGAATGTACATCCAGTATTCTACCCTGAGGGTCCTTAACCAACTGTTGCAGTACAGAAAACTTAAAAATGTGTTCCTTATTCTCAGATATATGCCTACTCAAAGCGTTAGTCATTTTGTTGTTATATCCAATAAATGTTCCTTAAACCTGTCCTTAAATCATCTACAGGTTTTGCCCACATTAAAAGCAGGGCATGACTGGCATCTAGCCACATATAACACATTCTCACTGCAACAGTTAAATTGCCCTGCAATTTGTATATACAGCCCATTTAGCCTCAAATACCACAGTCATGTTGTACATCAACAAGCAAGGGGGAACTAGGTCTTACCCCTATGTGCAGACTAACCATGTTAGTTTGGGATATAGCTTCACCACACAGACTCACTTAAGGCATCCTATACCTTCTCAGAGCACAGTTGTTTGTTAGACAATCTGAACAGGACAAAAGACCCTCAAGAATGGAAGCTATATCGGTGGTGGTGGGAGTCTTCCAAAATTTGATCTATCTGTGGGAAGTTCCTTAAGTACATCTCTTTGCCTCCTGTATGAACAATTAGCTGGCAAAATTCTGCTCTAGGACTCTATGTAAGAAGGCCTAGACAACAGATACATTTTCTTTTCCTTTGACAGGGGTGTTCCTGTATGCTTTTACACCCTTTCTACTGATATCCAGGCTATTTCTGAAGATTCAGAATGAATCCCCCAAGATCACTGTGGTGACTCCCTTCTGGCACAGGCAACAATGGCTCTCCCTTTTGGAAATGGCCAGGGACAATTACCACAAGCTTCCTTACAGTATGGCTGTACTCACACAAGAACCAGGGGTGTTTGGCAAACCAGGATCCTAATCAACTTCAGTTAACTGCCTGGATGATGGGGTCTTAATTCCCTTTAGGTAACTGAGAATGTGCAGCAGGTACTAATGGAGGCAAGAAAGCCTGCTACTAGAAAATCATATGTTAGCAAATGGAAAAGGGTTTCAAGTTGGTGCCAAAAACACAACCAGCACCCATTTAAGGCTAGTGTTTCTCTGGTTTTACAACATTTGTGTGAGTTACTGTCCTTTGACCTTCTTACTCCTCCATGGCCTTTCTTACTCCTCCAAGGTTCATTTATCAGCCATTTAAGCACGTCTACCCATGAATCCTCGTCTTTCAAGGCATTCTCATGTCAAAAAGTTTTTGAAAGGGGTTTTGCATAAAAAACATCAAAGTTAACTAGTGACTCATCTTGGGATCTTAATTTTGTGTTACAGAAGCTAACACTTGATCCATTTGAATAGATTCATCTAGCTGACATGAGGATTTTAACATGGAAAACCGTTTACTGATAGCTCTGACCTCTGCAAGAAGAGTACGAGTTACAAGCTGCTATGGGGAGGCCACCCTATATCATTTTCCACAGACACAGGGTTTCTTTGAGAACTAATCCTTCTTTTATGCCTAAAGTGGCATCTGAGCTTACTTTAACCCATTTCTTTCCCAAATCTAAAAATTAGGGAGAAAGGATACTTCATACCTTAGATATCCCCATACAACTCAAGCTCTATCTTAACAGAACAAAATCTTTCAGATCTATAGATCAGTTCATTTCTTGTGAAGGTAAGAAAAAGGTACAGCCTATGTCAAAACAGGCGGTTTCCAAATGGTTGTCTCAGGCTATTACCTTTTTGTCCCACAGCAACAAAATTATTCCAGGATGGGTTAAAACCCACTGTACCAGGGTCTTGATTCATTTATGTTTTTTTGGAAAAGATTGGATTCAAGAAGTATTCTAGATGCAGCAACTTGGTCCTCTGTACATTGACAAAGGATTAAAACTTTATTCCTTCTCTAGGTTTAGATCAGGTTTTGCTAGGACCATTCTCCAGGGGTTCCAGGACCCTTCCCCTAATACCTCCTAAATGTACTAAGCTAAGATAATCTACCCATATAGCTAAGGCTACTACATGAGTGATCAATATGATGAATGTAGTACAGTTGTATAAGTAAACGTAACATAACAGTAATGTCTGATCACTGCTGCAGTAGCTGCTCCTTCCTTAATCTCCCTTTTTTCCAGTTTACCTGTGTGTGTGTGTGTGTGTGTGTGTGTGTGTGTGTGTGTGTGTGTGTGTGTGTGTGTGTGTGTGTGTGTGTGTGTGTGTATGTATATATATATATATATATATATATATATATATATATATATATATATATAGATATAGATATATATATATATATATATATATATATATATATATACATCCATATCCCTAGGGCATTTGTAAGCCTAGCCAGAGTGTGTTTGGCTTTCGCCACCCATTTAAATTAATTTTACTACGCCCTTTTTCGAGGTTTAGTTTACTGTGCTTCTGTCTAACAGTGACACAGAAGGGATACCCGGGGTAAACCTGTGATCTCCCATCCACTCATCAAGATTCCTCTTGAAGAGAGTCAGTGAGGGACACTGCCTAACTTGGACTGGGATTTTATTCCAGAGTGAAGGGAGCCTCTGGGTTATGAATCTGTCCCTCCAGCATGTCCTATTTATTTTTGTGCTGAGGTTCAAGTCCCTCAAGCGCATAGCTCGATGGGATTTGGATTTTCTGAGGTGCAGCATGTCCATTAATTCCGGGTTTGACATGGATTTATACGTCAGGCACAGATCGTCTCTAAGCAGGCGATATGCAACCGAGTAGAGCTGGAGTTTCTTTAACCGGGCAGTATATGGCATCTGTTTGAGCCCTTTGATCCTCTTGGAGAGGTACTTTTGGGGTCTTTCCAGTTGCTGCAGGTGTCTGGTAAGGTACATCCCAAAAGGGGCATTGTACTCAATTATGGGCCTGATGAGGGATGAGTAAAGAGGCACAATGACCTCCCCTGATCTAGATGTGAATCCCTTCATGATTAGGTGGGCTACATAGAATGTTTTTCTAACCACTTTGGCCACGTGGTTGTCAAATGAGAGATTGCTATCAACTTGGGTCCCCAGGTCCCTAATTACTTCTTCCGTACTTAATGGATTACCATCTATGTGGTAATTTGTGGGCACTTTGTTTTTGCCAAAGGGGATGACTATACACTTTTTGGCATTTAGCTTGAGGCCATGGCTCTGGCACCAGTTGTCTGTTTCTATGAGACCCTTTTGGAGGATGCTTGTGTCAGCTGGAGAGTTGATTATGGTGCCCAGTTTGCAGTCATCTGCGAACTTGGTCAGCCACAGTCCTTCTGTGTTGGCCTGTACTTCCGAGAAATATATACCGAACAAGAGAGGTCCCAGGACTGAGCCTTGTGGGATGCCACTTGTAACTGGTTTGGAGTCTGACATGGCTCCAGCAATTCTAACCATGTGGGTTATGTCCTTGAGCCAGTTTGCAACCCATCTAGTGACATAGGGGTTTATATTTCAGCTGGATAGCTTATCTATGATGCCCAAGTGGGGTATTGTATCGAAGGCTTTTGCGAGGTCCAGGTAGGCTGTGTGGACCACCTTCCCCTCGTCAATGGCCTTGGTGACTGTTTCAAAGAAATTGACCAGGTTTAAGAGGCAGGATCTGCCCTTAAAGTCGAACTGGGTAGGATCCAGTGTTTGTAGGTCCCCAATATCTTTATTTATGAGGTCCATGATGATCCTTTCCATAGCTTTGCAGACCAAGCTAGTCAGGCTTATGGGACGATAGTTTCCAAGATCCGTTGAGGCACCACCTTTGTGGAGAGGGACCACTGTTGCTGTCCGCCACTCTTTGGGTACATATCCTGTAGTAAGGCTGAGATTGAACAGTAGCTTTATGTTTGGGTTCAGCTCATCTTGGAGTTCATGTAGGACGCAGCCCGGGACACTGTCTGGTCCCATTGATGCTGTGTTTTTTGCTTTGGAGAGGGCAGCTCTTACCTGAGCATCTGAGATGTCAGGGGGGCAGCACTCTGCTGGAATAGATATTTGCTCTTTTGGTAGGAAGGGGGGGGGAGTTTGCGCTGAACCTGTCTGCCAGGATGTTGGTAATGTCTGTGGGTTCAGTGTATTTTTTGTCATTTTCGACTAATTATGAGCATATCTGGGAATTCCCACCCAGGTTCCTAACATAACTAAAGAAAGCTTTGTGATTATCTTTAGTGTCCTGTGCAATTTTTCTCTCGAAGCTGGCCTTAGATGATTTTATGAGTGCCCATAATTTTTTGCTAATACTGATCAGAGATGCCTTCCCTTTTCGGGATTTTGCTCTAGGGTCTATATTACATAACTACCATATGTGCAAACACATGTCCAAAGTTACAGAAGTCTGATTATATATAAAAAATAAAAAAGGGAAAGGAAAATAAAAGGTGATATGCAAGGGGGGCCAAGCCCCCCTGCACCCCCACACCCACCTCTCTTTAAATATATCAACTCCGAGGTTACGTTAGTGTGCAGTAAAGGGGAAATTTCCTTTACTGCACTGTAGCGCTATCTCGGAATTGGTATATTTAAAGAGCGGGAGGCGGGCGCAGGGGGCTTGCCTCCCCTACTTACAACCCTCAGGTATGTTCTTTTTTTTTGTATTTTTTTTTTTTTATTCCCAATCGAAGTATAACTTAAAACTTATAGTTTTGACCATATCACATTCGAAGTTGTCATACTTCGACTATGTAATATAGACCCTATATATATATATATATATATATATATATATATATATATATATATATATAGTTTTAATCCTGTACTCTCAGGGCTCAGTCTCCCTCTCTGTGGGCATGAAATCTCTGAATGGCTTGGCACCTGTGATTTTAGGTAGCTCAGCCTGAGCTAAAGATTGCCATTTCCTGGAATATTCCATTTTGTCTTGAGGTATGGCAGTCTTAGGGTTGGTATATATCAGGGAAATATGTGTGGCTTGTCCCCACATCAGGAGTGCAGGAGAACAACGATCTTTGGAATTCAAATTTTCCTGGATTTTTGGTCTTTTTGGGATTGTCAGCACTCGTCATTTTGAGTGCCGACATTTCAGTAGGGAGCCAGCAATCATTACTGCAGCAGTGATTTTTCAAACATCTACTGTTATTGTAAGTTTATTTACGCAGCTGTACTTTATCATTTCTAAAAATTGTCAGCTAGTAAATTTGATTGAAGCTTAAAAATAATGACATTCAATAGCAAGTTCTGGTGGCATTACTTTGATGCTTTTATATCATAGGATAGTTACAGTCGAGCTTAGGTAACTATATTTATTTCTATATAACTTCTTTAAAATATAATAAAATGTTTCAATGATCCATGGCATGTAATGGAAAACAAGCATGGTGGATTTCATAAAAGCATCATAAAACATTAACTACAATAAAATAAAGTAAAATTTATTCATTATGCAGTGAGACAAACCATTACAAATTATTTAATCTGAGTGAAAAAGCAAGTCATCTTTTTTAAACAAATACTCCAATAAATCTTCCCTATCCTACTTCAGTAGTGTATTAATCCATAAATGTTTATGATGTCTCCTTCATATGATGACTGCAGAGTTCTCATTTTTCCAGTACCTTCTGCGTCACCCCTTATCCCATCCACGTAAACAGTACTGACATCTTTGAATCCAAATATACCATCTTTAATGCCCCTCCTACAACTTTTGATCTTCACATCCCATAAAATATTCCCATATATGGCAGCCTATTGCACATCATTTAGCCTGTGCCAGTGTCATCTCCTACACAGACTAAACCACAAACCTTTTGTTAAATCACACACAAATAATACAAGCTGCACTGTGTCCAGCAGTGCACTAGGGAACCAAGGTTCAGTTAGCAGGTCTTGTAATGGAGGAATCAAGCAAGGAGGGGAAGTAGTGAACATGTCTGACTTACTTGCTTCTCCTTGGAAGATGATAGGGTTTTCATGCTGTCAAAATCAGAAATGGTGGTGCTCTGTTCCTGGTGGAGACTGGCAAGACCACTGCTCAGGGGGGAGGGCTGCTTGGATGGATGCCCCTCATGAAAGTGAAGGGATATCCCAGTTAATTGGCCCATTGGACTGACCAATTCCAGTGATTCAAATGAGTGCAGACACAGGGCCAGGGAAAAAATGGAAAAACGTTGAACAACTCCTGATGGCTGCCTGAATGATCACCCATAAGCTCTCACCAGTTGGGAACAAAAGGGCCAGAAGATTGAGAAGGAGCATTTGATGATTGGTAGGCAGTGGGGCAAAAACCTAAAAAAAAAATAAAGACAAAGAAAAAAAAAAGTACAGATTTTTATCATCTTCTTTATAATATGAGTTTCCTTTAATGTGTAATCTTTAGCCCTGGACAACCAGGTTATAGGTGTCATTGAGCCCTAGTCTTTCTTAGGAAATCAAAATTTGGTATGTTTGGCATGTTTGATTAGATAGATTATGAGCCTGGTTTGTGTTTCTTCCTACTTTATTACTAGGGGCATTGACTACAACTCTGATCTGCGATATATAACAATAAGTACCCCTTTCTGTGCATTTAAAGTGTTTTTTTGATTGTATCTGCTTTATTTTCTGAAAAAAACAAAATACTTGTTTCCCGCCTTTCTAAGATAGTATAGTCCAGTTTTCAGGTTAGTGCTGAATTCAGGGCTGTGCTACAAATCTCTATGTTTGCCCATATCTTACTTGGATAGAAGGAAGTTTCTCTTTTCATCTGTGAGAGAGGGGAGCTTTGAGCAAGCCTATCTGTCCCTGGAGGTGTGGTTTCAGCCCAGAAATTAGTAGTTTATTGCCCATTTTAGGCTAATTTCTCTCTCTTTCATTTCCCTGCTATAAATACAGCATTTGCCCAGTTTCGCATGCCAGGCAGCGCTGGTTAGCTAGGGTAAAACTATTCCTGGCTCCACAAAGTCTCTTCAATTTTTTCGTTGGAACTAGACAAACTTTCAACTTAAGCACTCAAGTCATTCATTTCCCAGCCTAGCACTTGCTCAAAACTCATTGCAAGCACTTATAAACCCTAGCACTAGACCCTCCTGTACTGTACAGAAGGACAAGGCTCCCTATTCCACCTTACCAGCCATCCAGTAAAACGGTTCACTGTACCTATCCAGGCATGTCCAAAGGGCAGTTTCAAGTGTACTCTCCAGTCCAACTGGTGAATCTGGGCATTTTGAGGCAATGTTACAACTGCCTCATGTACACAGACAACCCTCTCATCCTACCACCAAACACTAATACATGTGAGAGATGCAATTATACAGCCAAACTGGAGGCTAAGCTCTCTCAACCCAAGACCAGATAGTCAATAGGAGAAGGGAAATACTTGCATCACACCACCAGTCTCACATAGACCCATTAAACCAGCACCGGCAAAAAAAACACGAAAACATACTCGGAGGCTCTAAATAAAAATCTGCTAAAGCAACAAAGACCTCCAAAGCAACCATCCAAGCAACTTCCACTCCCCAACACAAACCATGAAACACATACTTCACAAAACCAGTGTGCCATGCAATCACAGCCCTTAAGGCAAAATAACATACCCAACATACCAGTAATAGGTGACTCAAAAGTCAGGCACACTGACGTCCCACTCACTAGGCTGAATAAGGAGAAGGTTACTGTTAGCTGCCTGTTGGGTGCCAGGATCCGCCACATAACACAAGCACTCTGGTCACTTTAGAACAAGTACAAATATGAATCTGTCATTGTCCACGTTGGTGTGAATGACCTGAGCCGTACCTCCCTGGATGACGTGAAAAGAGACATGGAAGAGCTCTCTGATCACATAGCCCAGGCTGGTATGACCCTGACCCTGAGTAGCATCCTACCCTCACCAAGAATGATACCATGGTATAAAGAAACAATTCTCAATTTCAACAATTGGCTAAGTTTCTGGTGTCCTTCAAAGGGGAGCCACTGTTTGTCCGCCTGGGATGACATGCTTGACAAGCCACGCTGCTTCGCTAGAGACGGCTTGCGCCTGTCACCCTTAGGCTTTTGAATACTGGCCAAGGCTCCTGCTACCCTCATAGTGCCTTTTGTAGGCAAGGCTTAAAAGACAAACCCACCACCGTAAATAGCACAAGTAACAAAAAACTGAGGATAACGCTACTCAATGCCAGAAGTCTAAACCTCAAAATGCACACGCTCAAGGCACTCCTCAGTATGGAGAAAATCGATATATGTGCAGTAACAGAAACCTGGTTTAAGGCTCCAGAGAGCACCCCAGCACTACCAGGCTACAACTCATACCATACATTTTGGCCACAGAACCCGAACCGAAATACAAAAGGTGGGGGCGTATCCATATTCATCAAGGATACCCACACCTTCAGGTTAGTGGCACAGCACGATGCTTCAGACATCATCCACGTGCAACTAACAATGGGCAAAACTGCAGTTCAAGTTGTAGCTTGCTACAGATCACCGTGTCCCAGGACCCCCATTCTGCGTTTATGGAAACACTGGAAAATATAAAGGTCCTACCAAACACCCTAATATTGGGTGATTTCAATTACCCAAACATTAACTGAGAGAACTACTCAAGTACTAACTCCCTTGCCCAACATTTCCTAGAATTTATAAACTCAAATGCCCTGGTTCAACTGGTCAGCACTCCCACCAGAGGTGACCACATATTGGACCTGGTCCTCACCAACATGGGCGACTGGTGTTCCACACCAGAGGTCAAACCTCTCTGGTTAGATCTGACCATAAACATATCACTTTGAATATCCACATTCCGTCCCCACCCCCGGACAAGGAAACCACCATGAAAAACTTTTCAAAAGCAAACTTCACGTTACTTAAGACAGAGTTGGAAAGTTTCAAAGCCCTATGCTGAAGGATAATGCTGTCCAAGCTGCAAAATCCTTTACTAATGCATCCTACGGGCACCTACAAGAATGCATGAATCATGCCATCCCAAGCAAAACCAAGACTCACTCCTCCAAAAAAAAGGAAACCAGTCTGGTGGACTCCTGCCATAAATAAGCTATACAATAGAAGGAGGAAACTAATACAGAAAAGAGTAAAATCCCAAGAAGGGAAGACATCCCTGATCAGTATCAGCAAGAAACTATGATCCTTAATAAAATCATCCAAGGCAAGCTTCAAAAGAAAAATTACCAAGGACTCCAAAGATAACCACAAGGCATTCTTTAACTATGTCAAGAATCTAAGTGGCAATGCTCAGATCTGCCTGGAGTTAGTGCAGAATGGCACAAAATACACTGAACTGACCGATATCACCAACATCCTGGCAGACAGGTTCAGCGCAAACTTCACCCCCCTCTAACTCCCAAAAGGGCCCATAACCATACCAGAAGAATGTAGAGTCCCTGAAATCACAGACACTCAAGTTAAAAAAGCCCTTTCCAAAGTCAAAAACACAGCATCAATGGGACCGGAGGGTGTCCTAGGCTGCGTCCTACATCAGCTCAAAGACAGACTAACCCCTCACCTAAACACACTGTTCAAACTCAGCCTCTCCACAGGCTACATACCCATAGAGTGCACAGCAATGGTTATTCCATTCCACAAAGGTGGTGTCACAACAGACCCTGGGAACTATCGCCCTAATAAGCCTGACTAGCTTGGTCTGCAAGGCTATGGAGAGCATCATCATGGAACTCATTAACAGAGACATTGGGGACCTCCAAACACTGGACCCTATCCAGTTCGGCTTTAAGGGCAGATCATGCCTCCTAAATCTGGTGGACTTCTTTGAGACAGTTACCAAGGCTATAGACAAGGGAAGGTGGTACACACAGCCTACCTAGACCTTGCAAAGGCCTTCAACACCATTCACCATTCTGGTATTATAGACAAGCTCACCAGCCTGAACATAAACCCCTACATCACAAGATGGGTTGCCAACTGGCTCACGGACAGAACCCACATGGTGAGAGTGGCGGAAGCTAGGTCCACCTCTAAACTGGTTACAAGTGGCATTTCCCAGGACTCAGTCCTAGGACCCCTCTTGTTCGGCATATACTTCTCAGAGGTACAGGCAAGCACAGGAGGACTATGGCTGACCATGTTCACAGATGACTGCAAACTAGAGGCTATAATTGACTCTCCGGCTGACAGTGACATCCTCCAAAAGGGTCTCACTGAGACGGATACCTGGTGAAAATCATGGCTTCAAGTGCATAGTCATCCCCTTTAGAAAAAAACAAAGTATCCACAAACTACCAAATAGGTGGTAGTCCCCTAAATACAGAAGACGTAATAAGGGATCTGGGGACCCAAGCAGATAGTAATCTCACCTTTGCTAATCACATTGCCAAAGTGGTTAGAAAATCCTTCTATGTGGCCCATCAAATCACAAAAGGGTTCTCATCCAGATCAAAAGAGGTCATTGTGCCCCTCTACACATCACTCATCAGACCCATCATAGAGTACAATGCCCCATTTGGGATGTACCTTACAAGACACCTGCAACAGTTGGAAAGACGACAGAAGTACCTCACTAAGAGGATCACTGGCCTCAAACAGATGCCCTATGAAGCTCGACTGAAGAAACTCCCGCTGTACTCAGTTGCATACCGCCTAATCAGAGGTGATCTCTGCCTGACATACAAGGCCATGTCCAACTCAGAATTGATGGACATGCTCCACCTAAAGAAAATCTTATCCCCTCGAGCCACACGCTCTAGGTATCTAAACCTCACCACAACAATAAATAGGACGTGCTGGAGGGATAGATTCCTATCCCAGAGACTTCCCATGCTTTGGAACAAGATTCCAGTCTAAATTAGGCAGAGCTCCTCGCTAACGCTCTTCAAAAGAAACCTTGATGAGTGGATGAGAAACAGAAAGTTTACCCCAGGGATCACTTCAGTGGCTCTGCTGGACAGAGGCACAGGGAACTAATCTAAGGGGGTGGTAAAAGCCAACACATTCTGACTAAGCTTATAAATGCCTTTGGGCAGATAGCCTACTACCTACCTATGAACCTATATGCACATAATGATGACTGGGACCCACATCATCATCTACCCTGTGTAGTAAATGTGATGATGTGCGACGCACATTGTGACCCAACCCTGCACTGCCTTGAATACCCTGTCATTAACCTGCACTGCCTTGCAATACCCTCTCATCATATTTTCTTTCTGCAACACTGTGATGTCACTGTGTGCTTGTCATGGAATAGATATTATTGCTTTGCCTGGCTGATGTGTATTATGTCCATCACTATCTGGAGGGGATTTTCCTACACTTAAGTCAGTGTGTACTAACTTGCTTCCACCTGCAGTTGTCAACGCTGTGGCTTCTGATTAGCTATTTTATGGGCCTGGTTCTACTGCAGCTATACCATGGAGCTAGCCTGCTTGCTTTTTACTGTCATAGGACAGACTACAATCAGCTTGCAGGCTGTATAAGGAGAGTATTGCAGTGTCACACAAATCTATCAGACAGCAAAAAAAATGTCTTCATCTGGCCAAATACATGTTCTGTCACATTGTGTCTATGCTTGTGCTGTGTTGTACTGAATTTCTGCAACACTTTCTGTACTACAGGCATGTGTCATAAGTTAGGGTTCCAGTGGGTATCCAGCATTACACATTTCTTTTTTAATTGTGAGGCATTTAGTGCATATGTAGACACTTTCTGAGCATACACATTTATTCTGCTCACTGAACATGTATTTACAAAGTATGGACCTATGGAAGTTACCTTGCTGGAAGTGGTGATATAGGTGAATTGTGTGCCAGATATGGGAGTCATGGGAACTGTCTGATGCTGTGGAGGAGTGCAGGTAGTGTTTTTGTTTTTTTTTTTTTTTTTTCATATTGTTTTCTGTGGCCTTGCACTGCTCCCCCACCCCACCTCTACATCAGTGGTAGCTAACCTCATGCAGTCAGGGCTGGACCCCTAAATCCTTGAAGTTCTAGATGCTCTATGGCACATTTTAGAGATTTTGCCTAAGATTTTTGATCTAATGATGGCCTGAACAAAAATTCATGAGTTAAAGAAAGAAATGCTGTTTTTTTTTTTTTTGTTTGTTTTTTATTTCAAGAAAGAAAAAAGTTGCTTCCAAGGCTTAATGTTAAAGCTCACAAAGTAGTTTACAATAATAGAAGATAAATACATGAGCACACATAAATCATATCTGAGAATAATACCAAACTCCCACCAAAAAAAAAGGATAATAACCACCTTCTCCTTCTGTTGTCTGATTATGTCAGACTGTGATAAAAGTGAAAGAACAAAAGTAACACTAACATATTTAATTTTTTTGTTGTCACGTGTATATATACACACCATACCGACCTTATCCCTCTCTCAAAAAGATAGACACCTGTATACATGTCTGACATTTAACTGTGAGAAAAGTGAAAAAAAGACTATCACAGTAATGTGTAATGTATCCCAGCTTGTTGGAAGTAGATAGTACACTGTCCCTAGAGCTCTGACGTTTGATTTGAGAAAATTTGAAGCAATGACTATGATGTCCCCAGCCCCCGCACAAGCTATAGTTACCTTCTGTGCACATCCTTGAGCAGGGACAGTTTTGCACAAGCTAGATTCCAGGGCAGAGGCCTGTAATGAGCCTGTGTTAGAATCGACTTGTATGGTATGGGATGTGAGGGCCACTGGGCCCCAAAACCTCTGAGAGTCTAGATATTCTGTGATGCATTCTGCACATGGCAGAAACCACCACCAAGAACTCAACCAGTTGTGAGATTGCAACTGACTGTACTAATGATCATTTGCTTTCAAACATCATTGACCGCCATTAATTGCATGCAATGTTAATGTTTGACTGAACTGGAAAAAGAAAGTATGAACAATTTATTACTCTTAAATGTACTTTTTTAAGATTGAATGCTGATTTAATAGCTAATGTAATATAACTAGTGCAGTTCATAGTCATCTAGTTCATTTTGTAATGGTCCGGTAAGGAACGAGGCTTCGAACTTACTGGACAGATTGGATAGAGGTTTGAAGCAGTATCGTGCTTTGCATGTGAAAAACAACTATTTCCAACATTGTATTCAAGGAGGGGTGTCTCCTAAAGGTTTGCGCTTTTTTAAGATGCCAAATGGTGTTCAGTTAAACAGTCCTTTTTATAAGGAACTGGTTACTTTTTTTGACACTGCAGGCAAAGAATTGCTTAAATTATTAATCAAGAACAACTCGGCTACTTTGAATGAGCTTAAGGATAGCCTGGTGGATATGGACAACACTCTTGTGCAACTACTAACAAATTACCCTGACTTAAACTCTGAATATCATCAGGTTTTAGAAAATGTTGGAAAGTATGAGAGAACTATTGTTTTTCATAAGACAAAAAAGATTGCTAGGGATGTGGCAGTATATGAGGCTGATGCAGCATATAGTGACTTTTTTTCAAACAACATCAATACCAAGCAAGATTTTGGAAAAGATTTTAAGGTTGTTTCTGGTGAGGCTGGTATACAGAGCAGAGGTGCTTCATTGGCTGGTGATGTTGAAAGTGGTGCCACCTTAAATCCTGGGCATCTATTAGAAGGGAACAAGAACGACCAACAGGTGGTAAGGAGGAAAACCAATGTTACATCAGCAGCTCCAGTCACTGAAAATGGTGTTGTACACAGTTCGGCAAAGACTTTGATTATGGCTGCTGAGTCTCATGATAACGGCATCATTAATTCCAAGAGCAATAACAAAAACAAGAGAGTTATTTTCTTGCAGGGAAGATCCAACCAATGGGGCAACAGGAACCAGAGCAGCAGCAGAGGTGATCAAATGGGCAGTCGAGGGAGGAGCAGGTTCTGCAATTAATTCAGCCCTTTCATTCTGTAAGTTCTAACATTTCTGTGTTTAACCTTTCTGGTTTTGAGTTGAGCGAGGAACACGAAAGGGTGTTAAAAATGGGTTTTAATTTTCAAACCCAGCAGAAGGGTTGACATTACAAGATTTTTGATTGAATTAAAGTTGTATACATGAAAACTGAATTTAAAATACATTCTAAGTGATGTTGAACAGAGAAACATATTGTGTAAGCCTTCCACTTATAACCCTAATTTAATACACACTGTCAAAGTTTTTGAAAGTTTCTGTGAAAAAGAAATCCAGAAATGTTTATCTGTGAAGAAGCATAATGGTTTTTATAATTTAAATGGTAGTGAGTGTAAGGCTTTGGACGAACTCAAGAACAGGACTGATTTGAGATTTATGAAGGTGGATAAGGGGGGGGCAGGGTGGTTGTTATGAATGTGGCAGATTACAATGATGCTATTGAGAATTTGTTGGCTGATCCTTTAGAATATGCCAAGGTAACAAAGTTTGAGATCAGCAAAAGTTATGGTATCATATATGGCATCTTGTATGATTTGCTTTTGAATAATGACATCACAAAAGAAATGTTTTAATTTTTATATGTGGAGGATCCCAGAATAGGTGTTTTGTTCGGGATCCCAAAGCTCCACAAATCTACCACTAAATCTCCTTTTAGATCTATAATTTCCACTTCTGGTAGCTCTACTGACTGCATTTCCTTATACTTAGATTATATTCTCAAACCATATGTAAAAAATTAACTTCTTACATTGCAGACTCGTGGGATTTTTTAGACCAACTTAGACTTTTTGCATTAAATAACAGCCATGAAGATTTGGTTTTATTCACAGTGGATGTAGTTTCTTTTCACCTGCATCCCACAGGATGTGGATGTTGATTATATTAGATGTTTTTTGAACAAACATAATGATTTAAGTAACAACTAGATTATCATCTGTGTTTACTGGAAACTTTACTGGAAAATGCTTATTTTATGTTTAATGGTAATTTTTACAAACAGTTAAAGGGGGTAGCAGTGGGAGCTACAGTAGGGCCAACATACGCAAACCTAGTTTTAGGATGGTGGGATATGGAAATTCTGCCTAAAATTCCACTTTTTGCGAGCATCCTTTTTTACAAAAGGTTTGCAGATTTGTTTTTATTGCTACTAGGGGCAGTTTTGATGTACAGCTTTTTGTTGAGTCCCTAAGTCAAAGTACTTCCTTTTTAAAGTTTGTTTTAGGTGAATTTGGATTAAAGGTATCCTTTTAGATGGCAACATAGCATGGGAAATTACCACAAAAAGGTTTTCAAGTACAAATCACAAAAATAGTACTTTTTGTAACAGTTATGTGCACTTTAAGAGTGGACATCCAAATTTCATGAAAAGGAATGTCCCTAGAGGGCAGTGTATCAGAGCTTCCCATATGACAGTTGATGATTGTACTTTTTTAAGGAAAGTACAATTTATTAGGGGTCTATTTATGGATAGGGGGTATCTGGAGGACTTAACAGGGCAACTGAAGAAATCATTCACAGAAGACATACTGATTTTCCCACTATTCTAATTAATGGATTTCACCAGAAAGCGCAAACTTCATTAGAGTTGACTAAGGAAAGTAGTAATTCAGATGGCTCTAGATACGGTCTTGAGATGAGTGTGGACAATTGTGTTATACGTAATATTTTAAGTGAAAATTGAAAGGTTATTGCTGACAATTCGGATGTTGCTAAGGTGTTAGGAGACAGTCCATCATTTGTTTATAAAAAGAATTTTCGTATTAAACAACTGCTAGAATCTAACAGAAGTGTCATTAATTCAAGGTGTACCTGGGGAGGTATGTTCAAGTGTTTTTGGTGCAGAGTGTGTTGGTTCATTCATGAGGGACCTTTTATTATTTTACAACACTTGGACAGAACTTTAATGGTTCCCGTTAGGGTGGACTGTGGCACCATTGGTATCTTTTATGTTGCTTTATGTTCTACATGTCCTGCATTTTATGTAAGAATGAATACCAGAACCTTAAGAAAGAGAACATTAGAACATGAGTATGCCATAAAAACAAAAAATGGCAACAATGCCCTGTTTAAGCATTCTAGGGTTTGCACAAACTGGAAAAAGTTTACATTTTCTGTTTTGGAAGTAGTCAAGCAGGACTTAAAGGGAGGGAACTATAGGAATTTTGTTGCTCAAAGGGAGGCTAAATGGCAACTTAGATTAGCATCCTATATTTCCCCAGGTCTGAATGATGCTGTAAATATAAAGTGTTTTTTAAAAAGTAAGAAAGTAATTATAAATAAGTTTTAATAGTTGTATTTAGTATTTTGAGAATGTTTTTATAATAAAGTATATATTTCTTACAAACAAAATTTTTGGGGGATATAATTGTATTTAATTGATGGGAAGTGTTGATTGGTTGACTTCATTATGCATACTATTTAAATGTGAGCAGTTTGATGTGTGTTTAGTTTCTGAAGAAGTCTTGTTGATGAATAGTAAATATTAAAGTTTGACTACACCAAAAAATGTCCTTTGTCATTCTCCACATGCATTTTTGGTGTTTTTTAGTTATTTGTTTTGGTTTACACCTTTGCCTGGTCGCCACTGTGCTGTTTAGTTAATGTTGATGTTTGACTGAACTGGAAAAAGAAAGTATGAACAATTCATTACTCTTAAATGTACTTTTTTTTAAGATTGAATGCTGATTTAATAGGTAATGTAACTATTGAAGGTCATAGTCATCTAGTTCATTTTGTATCAACCAGATCTGTTGCGTGTTAGTGCATATTAATTTTGTAATACTTTTGGTCCACTTCTTAGTGTACCTTGACTTCTAATGTATAAACATTGCTCTTAGTCTACCCTGTAACCCCCTCCCTTAAACTGTTTATTTTTTTCTTTATTTTACAGCCTCTCATAAACTGCACAGTGAATGTTTCCCCCTCCTGAGCCAACTGCCTGGAATTCTTCACCCTTCTGTCTAGCAACATTGTGCATCAAGCCTCTAAAAAATTAAAGTGCCTACAGTGTATATCCTAATCAATCTTTGCTTAATACTCAAATTTTGCAAATAGAATCCCTAAGCATTTCCAGGCAAATGGAGTGCACACTAATAGGGTGCTGGTTCAGATCTCCCTCCTCCCTTAGCCGTTAACAGTTTTGTTTTTCTTTGTGTTCTCAGTAAATACAATACAAATAACTAGTTTTATATTAACCAAACTTATACACCAAGTTATAAGAGAATCTGAAGATTTGATTTTCTAACAGCACTGACCTGGGGCATGGTAGTGTAGATTGATTGATGTTTTTGTTGATGCTGTCTGGTCTGGCTTGTGGTTCAACTCACTCAGTTTGCCCTCACTCAGCTTGTGCTCACTCCACTCCCCTACCCCCAATTCCCACCCATCGCCACTACTCCTAAACTTGTACACCTTAGCCACACCCAGACTTAAAAATACCTCAATCACTTCCCTCTTACATCATCTCTCCACCTGACCTCTCCTACTCTACTTCCATCTTCCTAACACCTCCCTTTTCCAGTCCCTACATTTTCTACTACAGTTTAGGTTCAATGCCTGGTTTTCTAAACTTCTAAACACACTCAAACAATACTCTGTAGTTACCCTAACCACTCTACTCCATATTACACCTTACTCCCACTTGTATCTATATCACCTTCTTTACTACTATGTTCCTATCAATCACACATTGATTACTTAATATACATATCATCTTACTTCTGTTTGTACTGGTCCAGCTCTCAATTCTTAACCCTCTCCTCGTTCCCTGTAAAACTACACCCCACTCAAAAAGTCACTCTAACATGTCTTCCAAACTCTTTCCTATACACCCACTACTCTTCCCCTAACTTAAAATAAGTTTAAAATGTAAAATTATAAAACCCCATACACTCATCAACAGCATGCACTTTAGCAGACCCAAAAAATACCAACAGCCACCCATTTACACACCTAGACTTTCAGCGATACTACTTAGTGTTGATAATCCAACCTAATCCAGGTCCCCACCTTAACTAATGTATCCTATCAATCCAACCCCCCTCCCCCCAAATACCTACATTTAGTTACAATAAACTTTCAAAGTATTCAAAACAAAATCACAGACTTCCATGCCTGGACATCCCACATTCAACCAGACATTATTTTTGCCACCGAAACCTGGCTCAAACCAAACAAAAAAGACTCTGAATTCCTTCCCCCTGGTTTCATAATTATAAGACTAGATAGGCAGCACAAGAAATGAGGAGGCATTGCACTCCTCTTCCCTAAGTCTTTCTATATAAAACCTCTTTCTCATAGGTTCATAGGTAGGTACAAGGCTATCTGCCCAAAGGCATTTATAAGCCTAGCCAGAATGTGTTGGCTTTTGCCGCCCCCTTAGATTAGTTCCCTGTGCCTCTGTCCAGCAGAGCCACTGAAGTCATCCCCGGGGTAAACTTTCTGTTTCCCATCCACTCGTCAATGTTTCTTTTGAAGAGTGTTAGCGAAGAGCTCTGCCTAATGTAGATTGGGATCTTGTTCCAAAGCATGGGAAGTCTCTGGGACAGGAATCTATCCCTCCAGCACATCCTATTTATTGTTGTGGTGAGGTTTAGATCTCTAGAGCATGTGGCTCGAAGGGATAAGGTTTTCTTTAGGTGGAGCATGTCCACCTAACAACTCTATCCAACACTACTCCCCAATTCTCTACTGCTGAAATTCTCATCTCATTCCTAAACATAAATAAAATCAAAAGACTGTGCATTGTAGTTCTTTATATTCCCCCAGGCAATAATATACCTATTCTGGAAGAAATCCTGGCCTGGATCGCCAGCACAATGAAGAATGAAACCATTACACTGGGAGATGTTAATATTAACTGGGCACACTTCTGCACCAGATTCCCATCCTCTAATATTAACTTTACTCAACTAATCACATCCCCAACCAGGATCAATAAAGGCAATATTGATGGCTCCATCCTAGACTGGATACTTGTCAGTGACCCAAATAAAATCTACTCAGCAGGTACTCTCCAAAATGCTCTAAGTGATTATATTCCTGCTTACATGCTCAGAACAAACTCTTCCCTTCAAAAAAGAACATCACTACAAACAAGAAATGTAGCTAATTTCGATCCTTATTCATTAATGCATTGAAACAGATGGACAGGAATATCCTGAAAACCATTGCCCTAGATGATGCAGTTAACTACTTCAACACCACATTTCTTGAAATTCTTAAACTTGCACCCCGTTGGACAAAAAGAATTAAATCCAACTATGCCCCATGTCCAAACAAATCAACAAAACAATTAATGAAAAACAGAGATAAAATCAATGGCTAAAGAACAGAAATCAATCCATCCTTCAGTATTTCAGGAAACTTCACAACCAAGCTAAAAAGCAGGTAATCAAAGACAAATAAGAATAATACCTAAAATTTCAATCCAATAATAAGAATAACCTGAAAATATTCTGGACTTCCATTACTTAACTTTTAAACCCTGGCACAAAAAGAATAATCCTAGTCCATTTCCCAATAAAAGGCCACCCTGATATAGTCAAACTCTTTAATACCACTTTATCAACACCACATCTAAAATCATTGCCAACTTCCACCTACTTTACTCTGATTCAATCTGCACCACTACTGCACCATCTTCTCCATCCCATTAATCTGCACCATCTTCTCCATCTCATTAATCTGCTCCACTACTGCACCATCTTCTCCAGCCCATCCCACCCATCATTCTTCCTCCCCTTCCTATCTCAGTTCCAGAGATGCTTCCACCCAATTAATGTCATCTTTTACTGTAAAACCCATTCCTACTTCTACCATAAAAATATTACTCGTCAAACTAAAACTTGGCTCTAATGCAGCAGATGATCTACCCTCAGAATATCTAAAACTTGCTGTGGAAGCTATTGCCTATCCTATTAGCATACTTTTAAACTGATCCATTCTTGAATCCTATGGCCCCAAAACCTGGATAATTACTTTTATCCTACCCCTTCACAAAGGAGGTGCCCCCACAGATCTCCCTAATTACTGCCCTACTGATAGTCTTTCTCCCATTTGCAAACTCTTTGAGAAATGTATACAAGTTCAACTTCTTGACTATTTCACTCATCAAATTCTATCACCCAGGTGACCTGGCTTTAGGCCAGGTCATAGTACTATGACCACTTTGATTTATTTCATGGATACAGTCAACAAAGCTAGAGACTTTGGTAAATTTGTCTCCTCACTACTTCTAGAACTTTCAAAAGCATTTCATAGTGTCTCATCCACTTTTTGTAAACCGACTATTCCAAACAGGACTCTCCTCCTCTTTGCTTAGCTGGTTCACAAGCTCTCTATCAGACAGACAACAGCAGTTAGATGGAACTCATTCCTCTCTTCTTATCTCCAAAACCCTACCAGTGTTCCCCAGGGCTCAATACTAGGACCTCTCTTACTTAGCATATTCCAGAACCCTACCAGTGTTCCCCAGGGCTCAACACTAGGACCTCTCTTACTTAGCATATTCCAAAACCCTACCAGTGTTCCCCAGGGCTCAACACTAGGACCTCTCTTACTTAGCATATTCCAAAACCCTACTAGTGTTCCCCAGGGCTCAATAAAAGGACCTCTCTTACTTAGCATATTCCAAAACCCTACCAGTGTTCCCCAGGGCTCAACACTAGGACCTCTCTTAGCATATTCCAAAACCCTACCAGTGTTCCCCAGGGCTCAACACTAGGACCTCTCTTACTTAGCATATTCCAAAACCCTACCAGTGTTCCCCAGGGCTCAACACTAGGACCTCTCTTACTTAGCATATTCCAAAACCCTACCGGTGTTCCCCAGGGCTCAACACTAGGACCTCTCTTACTTAGCATATTCCAGAACCCTACCAGTGTTCCCCAGGGCTCAATACTAGGACCTCTCTTACTTAGCATATTCCAAAACCCTACCAGTGTTCCCCAGGGCTCAACACTAGGACCTCTCTTACTTAGCATATTCCAGAACCCTACCAGTGTTCCCCAGGGCTCAATACTAGGACCTCTCTTACTTAGCATATTCCAAAACCCTACCAGTGTTCCCCAGGGCTCAACACTAGGACCTCTCTTACTTAGCATATTCCAAAACCCTACCAGTGTTCCCCAGGGCTCAATACTAGGACCTCTCTTACTTAGCATATTCCAAAACCCTACCAGTGTTCCCCAGGGCTCAATACTAGGACCTCTCTTAGCATATTCCAAAACCCTACCAGTGTTCCCCAGGGCTCAATACTAGGACCTCTCTTACTTATCATATTCCAGAACCCTACCAGTGTTCCCCAGGGCTCAATACTAGGACCTCTCTTACTTAGCATATTCCAAAACCCTACCAGTGTTCCCCAGGGCTCAATACTAGGACCTCTCTTACTTAGCATATTCCAAAACCCTACCAGTGTTCCCCAGGGCTCAACACTAGGACCTCTCTTACTTAGCATATTCCAGAACCCTACCAGTGTTCCCCAGGGCTCAATACTAGGACCTCTCTTACTTAGCATATTCCAAAACCCTACCAGTGTTCCCCAGGGCTCAACACTAGGACCTCTCTTACTTAGCATATTCCAAAACCCTACCAGTGTTCCCCAGGGCTCAACACTAGGACCTCTCTTACTTAGCATATTCCAAAACCCTACCAGTGTTCCCCAGGGCTCAATACTAGGACCTCTCTTACTTAGCATATTCCAAAACCCTACCAGTGTTCCCCAGGGCTCAACACTAGGACCTCTCTTACTTAGCATATTCCAAAACCCTACCAGTGTTCCCCAGGGCTCAACACTAGGACCTCTCTTACTTAGCATATTCCAAAACCCTACCAGTGTTCCCCAGGGCTCAATACTAGGACCTCTCTTACTTAGCATATTCCAAAACCCTACCAGTGTTCCCCAGGGCTCAACACTAGGACCTCTCTTACTTAGCATATTCCAAAACCCTACCAGTGTTCCCCAGGGCTCAACACTAGGACCTCTCTTACTTAGCATATTCCAAAACCCTACCAGTGTTCCCCAGGGCTCAATACTAGGACCTCTCTTACTTAGCATATTCCAAAACCCTACCAGTGTTCCCCAGGGCTCAACACTAGGACCTCTCTTACTTAGCATATTCCAAAACCCTACCAGTGTTCCCCAGGGCTCAATACTAGGTCCTCTCTTACTTAGCATATTCCAAAACCCTACCAGTGTTGGGCTCAACACTAGGACCTCTTACTTAGCATATTCCAAATCTCAATACTAGGACCTCTCTTATAGCATATTCCAGTGTTCCCCAGGGCTCAACACTAGGACTCTCTTACTTAGCATATTCCAAAACCCTACCAGTGTTCCCCAGGGCTCAATACTAGGACCTCTCTTACTTAGCATATTCCAAAACCCTACCAGTGTTCCCCAGGGCTCAACACTAGGACCTCTCTCTTAGCATATTCCAAAACCCTACCAGTGTTCCCCAGGGCTCAATACTAGGACCTCTCTTACTTAGCATATTCCAAAACCCTACCAGTGTTCCCCAGGGCTCAATACTAGGACCTCTCTTACTTAGCATATTCCAAAACCCTACCAGTGTTCCCCAGGGCTCAATACTAGGACCTCTCTTACTTAGCATATTCCAGAACCCTACCAGTGTTCCCCAGGGCTCAACACTAGGACCTCTTACTTAGCATATTCCAGAACCCTACCAGTGTTCCCCAGGGCTCAACACTAGGACCTCTTACTTAGCATATTCCAAAACCCTACCAGTGTTCCCCAGGGCTCAACACTAGGACCTCTCTTACTTAGCATATTCCAAAACCCTACCAGTGTTCCCCAGGGCTCAATACTAGGACCTCTCTTACTTAGCATATTCCAAAACCCTACCAGTGTTCCCCAGGGCTCAATACTAGGACCTCTCTTACTTAGCATATTCCAAAACCCTACCAGTGTTCCCCAGGGCTCAACACTAGGACCTCTCTTACTTAGCATATTCCAAAACCCTACCAGTGTTCCCCAGGGCTCAACACTAGGACCTCTCTTACTTAGCATATTCCAAAACCCTACCAGTGTTCCCCAGGGCTCAACACTAGGACCTCTCTTACTTAGCATATTCCAAAACCCTACCGGTGTTTCCCAGGGCTCAACACTAGGACCTCTCTTACTTAGCATATTCCAAAACCCTACCAGTGTTCCCCAGGGCTCAACACTAGGACCTCTCTTACTTAGCATATTCCAAAACCCTACCAGTGTTCCCCAGGGCTCAACACTAGGACCTCTCTTACTTAGCATATTCCAAAACCCTACCAGTGTTCCCCAGGGCTCAATACTAGGACCTCTCTTACTTAGCATATTCCAAAACCCTACCAGTGTTCCCCAGGGCTCAACACTAGGACCTCTCTTACTTAGCATATTCCAAAACCCTACCAGTGTTCCCCAGGGCTCAATACTAGGACCTCTCTTACTTAGCATATTCCAAAACCCTACCAGTGTTCCCCAGGGCTCAACACTAGGACCTCTCTTACTTAGCATATTCCAAAACCCTACCAGTGTTCCCCAGGGCTCAATACTAGGACCTCTCTTACTTAGCATATTCCAGAACCCTACCAGTGTTCCCCAGGGCTCAACACTAGGACCTCTCTTACTTAGCATATTCCAAAACCCTACCAGTGTTCCCCAGGGCTCAATACTAGGACCTCTCTTGCTTAGCATATTCCAAAACCCTACCAGTGTTCCCCAGGGCTCAATACTAGGACCTCTCTTACTTAGCATATTTATCAATAATCTACACTTCACACTCAAACTTGGCTCTATTATTCAATATGCAGACGATTCAACTATCATCTGTTCAGCCAACTCCATACACAACCTTGAACATGTTACACAACTTGCTTTCACCTCTATAGAAAAATGGCTCAACAAAAATTACCTGTCAGTCACCCAAACAAAACCAAGCTAATTCTATTCAACCCCTAAGAAAATAAAAACATAAACAAAGACCAATTCACTATACTCTGTCAGAGCAAATCTGCAATTGTAGTATGCCATACTAAATTACTAGAGGTAATAATAGATGAACACCTAAAATTCGACTTACATATTCAGCACAACATTGAAAAAACTCACCTAAAACTTGGCATTCTGTATAGGCATAAACACTTTCTAAGCTCTTCCAGTAAAAAAACCCTTGCCATCACATATCTACTACCTTCCCTAACCTATGGAGCTCCATTACGTACTAATTTATCATCTACCCTACAGTCAAAACTTGAAATATGTTGCAACAAAGTCGCTAGGTTTGCCACCAATGCCTTATATTCCACCCACTGCTGTATAGCATTACATTCTCTTAACTGGCTCAAATTACCACATTATCTTTCTTATATACAATTAACCACTGCTCACGAATTAGTAAACAAATCTTCTGAATGTCCCCCCCTAGCCTCATTATTCAGTAATTACCTCCCGAAAAGGTCCCTTAGATCTGAAACTCAACATCTTCTACAGGTACATAAACCCAACCTACCTGCAGGCCATCTTCTATACTCTTAGTTGGTAGCCAAAGTCTAGAATTCTCTTCCCTGCAGCTTTTTAGAACTTCCTTGCAAACATCCTTCTCCATGTGGAGCTGCAGTTGTACCTTACCCCCTACTTCTAAGTCCTGACCTTCACTTCCATAGCCCCTGTCATGATCTTACATTTTAAACTCAGTTTGCTTCTTTTTGCTCTACAGTAACATAAGCCTATAGCATTTCCTGCTGAAGTCCTACCACCTTATTCTAAAGCTTCATCACTTTCTTCATTCTGTAATATTAGCTAGTAACAATTGTACAAAGCAACATACTCCTTGTGTTCTTCCTCTATTTTCCTGCAACTAACTGCTTTATACTAAATATTTGTGAATTTCACCATGTGTATTAATTATCTTTATCTAAAACTCATGAGTTAACCTGCTTGCTACTGTAGTTACTGTGTATAATTTTAATTAATCATGCATGCATGTTATATCTACTTGTATTCTGTGGAGCTTTTCTTCCCAAGCCTCCACTGAAAATGGGCAATAAATAAATAAATACATACATATTGCAACAGCACCACCATCCACACGCGCATACAGGTGAGCATTAGCCAAAGCAGTGATGGGTTTAAGTAAAGTCACTTTTATCTCATTACCCATCACTTTTGTTGACTTTGTTCTATGATTTAAGAAATACCAAAGTAAAGTTATACAGCTTGCCTCACACATACATGCTAGACCTGCAAAGTCAGAATAATGACTTTTTAACTTGAATAGATATCCTAAAGCTTCATAGATACATACATTGCCCCCATCATCTAGCTATGTTAATGATTATGTCATTTTTCTCATATAGCATCCTCCCTCATAAGTATTTATGAACTAACCCACCTTCAGTGTACAATCCTGAGGTCTGACTTTGAGGAAAGTGAATTACATGATGTCCACAGTAATACATTTCTCAGGCAAACATACTGCCCGCCAGACTGACGTGAAATCGATGATCATTCAACAGTGCCCAGAAATCTGTCCTGTGTTTTCACGCACAGCCTGCTTCCTGCATTTAAAAATCTGGCTTCTGTGTTCGATGGCAATGCCAATGAAAAAAGCAATGGCAAAAATATTTGTTTGACTTTTTTCTCAACATGCCTTTCAACTTCTTTGCTCAAGAATTCTGTCCAAAAACAAAAATAAAGAAACAAAAATCAGAGACCATTTTTAAATATTACTCTAGTTCAATTAAACGCACGCACCAACCTGCATTTCGAGTGATGGTTAAAGACAGGCAGGTAGGTGCGTGTGTGTGAATGGGTGTGCCTTCTTTGAAGGTTGGGCGTCGGGCTGGCACCTTGGCACCATAAAAATTTACTGCCAATCATTTGCGGACTGCAGTTCTGCTGTGGCGACCCCTAACCGAGCAAAGCCGAAAGACATTAGTTACACTAGTTCAATTAAAATGTTAATAAAACAGATTTTGCATCAATATACATTTTCTGAACAATATGAATGAAGCTCTAATATCAGACATTATTGACTGACTGTAATCCTCAGTAATTTCCTAGAAAATCAGAAAAAAAATGATAGACAATATGAGGCAAAATCAGGGACAGTTGAGAGGTAAAAAAAAACAATTGGAAGACTGAAATAGCAAAAGGGAAAAAAAATTAAAAAAAAAATGTTTAACACAACAGGGAATACAGTTTTGGTAATCAAAATGCCCCCAATAACAGAGCTAAAACAGGATGATTTTCCCACGTGAATCAAAACAATCCTTGAACTGTCAATAAGAGATCATGACAAAATGGGAGGTGTTCAGAAAATGATGCTGTCAGCTTATGGATGATGCTGTCATGTCATAGGTTCATAGGTGTTTACTAGGCTAACAACTACAAGGGCCTTTTTAAGCCTAGCCATGCATCCCAAATCTCTGACAAGTTCTGATACCCTTGATAACTGTAAGCATGGGCCTGGGAGATGAACCATTTTCAGGTTACCTGTGTCCATTAGAGACATAGGTGCCAAACCAGGGATGAATTTCCGTTTTCCCATGCAGTTGTTCAAGTCTCACTTGAATTGGGTAGGGAGGAACTATGCTTCACATGGATGGGGAGCCTGTTCCATAGATGGAGTAGTCTCTGGGATATATACCTCTCTCTCTCTCTTCAAGTCTTATTTATATCACAGTCAAAAACAGGGTGAGACACTGTCGTTATGTAGAAGAGTTCAGCAGTAAGGAATTGGATAAAAAAAACTGCAGGTTGCTGCTTACTTGCAGTATTTTTATGGTAAATGGTGTCAGTGGCTTAAAAAATATTCTTTTGACCACAGGATCTTTGACTACTATTAAACCAAAATTCTAAGCCAGCTTTGTATGGCTGCAACCTAAAAAAATAAAAGTATGCTATAATGATTATATGCTAACCTGACCCCACCACTGCAGACATACAATAACCTTGCCAGAACACTAGCAGATTACTATGCTTTTCACCTCCCATCTTCATTTTATCACAGATAAGAGAAGTTAGTGCCAATAGTTTACTGCCTCCTTCCCCCAAGGGGATTAAAATAGTCGGTAATGAATAGTAGAGGCGTTACAAGTATTTTAAGCTGACCAGTACCTGTTTGTCACACTAAAAGGTGTTGATTAGGAATATGGCTGAGAGGTCCTACTCTGGATGCTTGTTTCATGAAACAGTCTAGCATTCTTACAGGGCAGACTGTGAAGCTTTGAAGAAAAACATATATTCTTAGCAGCATAGTTTTTTTTCTGTACCCTCCCAACTGATTACTCAGATTCTGTTGAGTACAGAGTGTATGCTTTCTGACATTGCTGCTGTGCATACACATTGGTAATGATCCCCTGTGCATTATGCACTACTTGGCAGTTTATGGAGTGGTAGCCTTCCCTGTAGAGATACCTTTGTGAGGCTGGACCAGATGGAGTCTTTATTGCTACATAGGTAGAATCTGTGGAACCTAGTATTACAGCGAAGTGTGCGATTTCAGAGTGGCTATGAAGAGTGGTAGTGCTTTCCTGTGCAGTACTGTAGGACCAGATGTGCTCCTCCATATGCAAAAGCATAACCTTGAGGAACTTAAGTATTATTGAGGCAGATGTCTGCGAACCCAGTTGATCATTACAGATACTAAACAATATGTATACATTAGTCTCAACAGGGCTAAAATGCACACACATTCCCCTAGATTCCACATATGGAGAGGACATGTCCCGATCTATATGAAACTGTTCAGTTGTCTCTTAGTTGGCTAGGTTATGAATGCTATCTGCGGCCTATATCATTGCTATCGCTGCCATCTGTCACACTCCATTATTGGATGATAAATGGCAATGTTAAGCAGTAGTAGGTGCTGCTTAACAATTCCTGCTGCACATGTGCATGTTTGTGATCTGCATGTTGGATATTTTCCAGCTGCTCTGAACTTTTGTTGAAGCTGGTGCAAACGATCATCTAGGTACAGCTATTAACTGTGACACAGTTTTAACTGCATACATTTGCTTATTACTGTGTCATTTGCGGAAGCATCTTCATTTGCATTTCATTATATAATCATTTGTCCATGTTGTTTAACAACTGCTGCACAACGTGATTCCCCTGTTCGCACTCTCCTAACACCTTGTAGCTGATGTGGCTGCCTCCTTCTCCCCACTCTAGCTAAGCTATTGGCCACCATCAGGAAGAGCAAAGATAAACATGAGATGGAACTAGCAGCTGAAGTCAATGACAATTATAAATCCTTTTTTAGTTATGTCAGAAAATTAAGAAACAACACTCAGCAGTGTTCTGAACTAATACAATATGACATCACTCACTCATTTCCAAAAGACATAGCAAATATATGTCTTTACATATAGGTTTAGAGCAAACCTTTCCCAGATAACTGTCACTGAGCTCTGAATCCCTGACAACTAAGTTTGTCCTAAATGTACTTTCAGTTGTCAAAAACACTATTTCACTGGAACCAGACAATATACCTGGATGCCTAATAAATAGTGCCAAGCATGTATTTGTGGAGTTCACTTCCTAAAATTATTTAACGTAAATTTAACCATAGGGTATGTCCGTGAAGTATGGAGAACTGCTGTATGGGTGCCCCATTATAAATGGGACCAAATCACAGTCCTTGGGAACTATTCACTAGTCAGTCTAACTAGTTTAATCTGCAAGGCCATGGAACAAATTATACATGATTTTATAAATTGTGACATCAGAAATATCATACACCTTGGACCTCAGCAGTTTGGTTTTGTCAAAGGGAGATCATGTCTACTCAGCTTTGCAAATTTCTTTGATAGTCATCCAGTCTATCAGGGTCAGACAAAGGCATTTGACATAATACCCCATTCTGGTTTATAAATTAAGAGATCTAAATGTCAACTCATACATGGTAAGGTGGATAGCAAACTGGCTAAAAAACAGAACCCCCATTATTAATGTAGCATGTGGCACCTCAGAAAGAAAGTAACTAACTAGCAGTATATCTTAGAGATCACTGCTGGGACCCTTGCTATTTGGCATATACTTTTTCAGTCTCCAAACAATCTATTCAGATCTATGGCTATCAAAATTTACAGATGACTGCAAGTTGACTATTATTGTCCAGTGATTCCTTGACATGGTGTCATTACAGCAGGAAGTAATCCTCACTAACCAGTGATGTAGTGCAGAAGGGTTAAAATAAATCCAAAAATGTATTATTCCATTTTGCAAAAAAAAAAAAATTTCTACACGCATGAAGCTATTAACTTGCGCCACTGTTTTTTACTATTTCAAATTTTCTGATTTCTCCCATTTGCTGCTGAGAACAGTCTTGTCTGTACCCAGTTTCATCCTGTGTGCTTTCAGTTTTGTATTAGAGTCCCCTATAATTTGCTGAGACTCCTGTTCAGAGTCTGCATATAATGCCAAATCATCTGCATACAGAAGCTTTGTTAACCTGTCCCCTCCAATCCTTTTGCTAATGTAGTCTATCACCAGTATGAGCAGCTGTGAGCTCAGAGCTGAAACCTGATGCACACCCACTGCAAATGAGAACCCTCTAAGTCCAAACTCTCTGTACTTGTCATTCGGTCCTCGTACATAGCCTGCACTAATTCTGCCAATGTTTCTAGTACCTGAAGCTATCACATGACTGCTTGAATCAATTTTTTAGGACCCTGTCATATGCTTTCTCTAAGTACAAGAATGCCCAGTTAATACTCTACTCAACTCAAGTTTCTTCTCAACTGTCTCACTGCAAGCTTCTGTCAAGTTGTGCTGCATCTTGATCTGAATCCAAACTAATTCTCTCCCCTCTTACTATCTTGTATTCTACATATTCATCTATTAATCACCACCTTCAGCACTTTTATGCAGTATGAAAGTTGTGAATGTCATCTGTTTTTTGTGCACTTGTGCTTGATTGCTTACCCTCCTGTCATTAAGAAGACGTCTTTCTCTCCAGACTTCTGTGTGTACACACTTGAGCCATTTCTCATGTCCATATGTTCACAGAGTAAACCCATACATCAACCTTCTAAACATGGACCACAAAAGGGCAACAAAGTGTACATTGACAGTCTAATATGCATGCACCGAGAAAGAACCTTGGTACATGCAATCCTTAAACCAGGGCCGGCGTTAGCTGAAATGGCGCCCTAGGCAAAGTACTGCTCTGGTGCCCCTTAAGCCCCACCCACACCATATTCAAACCACACCCCTATTTGAGCCACACCCACATATTGGTCACTCCCACAAACCCCACTCCAGTTCTTTCAATGTTTAAATGCATGAAAAACCAGTCATACTGTCACACCTTAAGACTGCAATTGAAGGCTGAATGCTCCTTAATAAACTCCCAGGCAACTGAAAATTGGTCTCATTCCAAGTCGGACCATGTGTAAACAAAGGTTTTAAAACAAAATCACCTCTATATACACCTCTATATACACCTCTGGTGCCCAACAAGCAGTGTAGGAAATGCTGAAAAGGATTAACCATTGAGGAAAGGAAATGGGGATGAAGTGAAAGCAAACTGCAGTACCTATACATCCATCTATACCTATACATCCATCCATGGACTGCTTTGTATTCTGTGTTACAGCATGTGAAAATTCAGTAAATCCATACTCTGGAATCAAAATCATAGCATACAGAAATTAAACACACTTTTCATTAAGTCTCACTTCATTTAGTAAGTACATGTACCAATTTCAATTGTGATACAAGACTGTATGACTAAGTCAAAAGCTACTAAAAGATCCATCCAACTGCATGCAACTTTTGCAGACCAGCAAAGCATTCTAACACTGAGAATAAGTTACCAACTACTTTGGCAGTGACTTGAGGTATCAGGTAAAAGCCATAAGTTTTGTATTAAAGCACATAAAACTAAATCAAACATTGCAGTGCCCTTAGTTTGGTCATACATTCAGCATACAATTACCGCTGATTAAAACAGACATGAAACGTGAGCAGGAAGACTGGGGTCAACATGCATTGTAATTCCAAATTGTAGATTTTGCCTAGAACTGTTATATTATGTGCTCATATGTATAATGGAAAAAAACAGATACATATCAGTTTAACATTTTCAGTTACTAGTCAAAATAAATAAACTGTTAACAAAATAGTACCTGCTACACAAAAGGTGGAAACTTTTTAAACAGTCTGCTTTAGAGCAGAATTCACTGTTATAAGTTTAAATACTGCCGCTTGAAATTCTTCTACAGTCCTTTCTGACTCAGATAGAACTACCATACCTGATAAATATTTGAACCACACTTTTTTCATACACATTCTACATAACAAATATATAAAATTATATACCAATGACAGCAGAATCCAAGCTAGTCTCATGTGACCCGTTAACTCATGACTCTACTAACTAAACTTATTTTCCATAGCATGTAACAGAAATGAATCACTATATTACAAGATTCCTCCTCTAGAAAACTGTAAGGAAGAGGAAGGAAATGTACTCATACTTTTAGTGATCTCTTTTTTTCATAACACTGTTATGCCCCCTAGAAAATATATCACTCTGGCCCACTTATTTCACATGCCTTAGGTTCCCCAGCCCAGCTCAGCAGTCCAAAGAATTAATTCTCTCCACTAAACCCCAACTTCCCTGTCGCAGACCAGTCAAAAGTGTGATATTGGCCACTTAGCCTTTTTTATACTACTTGCTATACAACCATAATGCCCATCCAAGTTAAAAATATAAATGCTAACATTTAAAACATTTTTAAAAAAACATCTGTGTGAAATGTTAAAACTTCTATCTGCCTAATGCTTAAAACAGAGGTTTAACAATAAATCAAATGTGAATGAATAATTATTAAACACTACAGAACAAACTACTGGTGTGATCCATTAACTCTGATGCACTGCATTCCCTAAACATCTGGACAGGAAACAAGTTGCCAGCCAGGAACACTACACACAGTTTCTTCACAATTAACTCTTCTCAGCACTGAAGAAAAAGCTGTAAATATATCGCTATCAAAGCATTTCCCTTTCATAACAAATATTCTTCTGGTCGGTGGTTTGGTTACAACAAGTAAATAACCTGCACATGGATGTCCCCCTCACCAGGTTGGATAAGGACAAGGTTACAGTTAGCTGCTTATCAGGAGTCACTCAAGCACTTACCACAAGTACCAGTATAACTCCATCATAGTCCATGTGGGTGTGCATAACCTGAGACATACCTCACTGAAGTACATGCATACAGATATGCCTGAGCTCTTAGATTGTGTGTTTCAGGCAGGTATGAGCCTAGCTTTGAGCAGCATTTTGCCATCACCAAAGAGGATGCCACAATACCAATGCAAAATGATTGATTTTAACAACTGGCGTAACTTCTGGTGTCATTGCAAGGGATCCAATATCTGTCAGCTTGGGAGGACATGGTTGACAGATCACACTGCTATGCCACAGATGGTCTTGCACCTGTCTCCTCTATGACTCTCTCAAGCTACTCCAAGTCCAATTAACAATAGGCAAAATTCCCTACCACATCTTCACTAGCTACAGGTCCCCACAATGAACCAGGAAAAGGATTCTGCATACCTGGACCTACTGGCGTCACTTACCATGTAGCCCAACACCATACTCACTGGCAATTTTAATTATCCTACCATCAACTGGGGAAAATACATGACCACAAATCTGCTTGCTCCATGTTTCTTGGACCTTGCCAGTGCAAATGCCATGGAACAGCTAGTCAGCACACCAAAGAGGGGCTCAAGTATTCTGGGCATAATGCTCACTAACATGGGGGAGCACGTATTATATAGGTATTATAGACAAACTCGATCAATTGTGAATAAACCCTTACGTCGCTGATGGGTAGCCAAATGGCTCACCAACAGGACACATACTGTCAAAGTGGGTAAATTCACATCTAGCAAAAGTGTCGTACCACAGGGTTCCATGCTGGGCCTTTTACTGTTCAGAATTTATTTCTCAGAAGTCTAGGCAAACATGGATGGCCTATAGCTGACCAGGTTCACCGATGACTGCAAATTGGGTGCAATCACGGAGTCCCCCAGTGGTACTACAGAAAGGATTAATGCAGACTAATGATTGTTGCCAAAGCCACGTTCTGAAGCTAAATGTACAAAATGTGTAATTATTCCCTTTGGGAAAGCTAACATCCCTACTATTTACAATACAGACAGCACACCCCCCCCCCAAGAGTAGAGTACGAGACCCGGGTACTCAGGCTGATAATCTAAACTTCGACCACCATGTTACCTACAGTGGTGAGGATGTCCTATGTGACACATTTCATAAGTAAAAGCTCGGCATCTAGATGCAAGGACATTATAATTCCATTATACTCATCCTTCATCAGACCATTTCAGTACAATGCAGCCTTTTGCATGTACCTCACCAGACAGATGCAAAACCACGTTGTAAGTGGAAAGACTGAAAGCCCTATCACTGGATTCTGTCTCCAACAGGCTACTAAAGGGTGATCTGTATCTTGCTTACAGGGTAGTCTCTGACCCGAGCTTGATAGAAATTTTACACATTCACAAATCAAGCCGCATGAGGGTCACTTGCTCCGGGAATCTTAACCTAGCCACGGATATGAACAAATCATGCTGGAGAGACAGATACCTGCCCCTGAAACTACCCATTCTCTGGAACAAGCTTTCCATTCATGTGAAACAAAGCCCCTCTCTGACCCTCTTCAAGCACAACTTAGATCAATGGATGGGCAATCGCAAGTTCACTCCTGGGGTCATGTCCATTTTCTCATGGACATAGGCAGGCATTAGGCTCATACCTCCAAGAATTTCACTCACCTATATATTGCTAATTGGGTTAACTTGGGATAAACATGCCTACGCTTGTAAAGGTTATTGGGTCATTAGCCTAGTAACCACCTATGAAACTATGACATAAAGATAGCACGGTTAATGGCTTACCATAAATGAGAAGGCTGTTCCCATATGATAAATTACAGCAGTATACCAGCATTAATTTAGGACAGAAGAAAAGCAAACATTAGTTCAAGCTGGGTAGCATGACACAATGGGAAAATAAATTGCTTTCGAATATGGTCTCTAAATCCTGAAATATGACTGGTTAAAATTAAAAAGTATCAACCTGATAATACAGCTCGAAGCCTGATTATAAGAGCAGACAAAGCAGATGACCTACTACTAGAAAAATAATTCACAGCTGTCAGTAGCCATCAAGTCTCAGGACAATTATGCAGTGAAAACATCTCATTTTTTTTTTTTTTTTACATTTTGTTCAGCAAATTTTTTTTCTACTATTGTTTTAAACGGCACTTCATACTGTGCTGTTGGATTAAAAGAGTTATCAATGCATATATTGTTAAACTATAATAAAACATGAATGAATGTAAAAAAGTTCTCCATCGCTGCATTGATTAAAGTATTGTAACCGGGACACCACTGGGTGAAAACACAGCAGAGAGATTAGCAGTTTTGCACAGCTCACATCAGCTGCATCAGTACTGCTCTGTCCCAAGTGTAGAAAAGAATTGTTTTTGTATGACTTATTTAAATGAAATGTGTGTCTGTTTTGACTTTGGCTGGTTGTATACTACTTGACTAGTAATGCTGGAACTTAGTAAATTTCAAACTCCTCTGCTACAGTAACCTCATTTTACCTGAATCACAATTTGAATTAGTGTCTCTTCCACTTAACAACATGCAGGAACTTGCAGTATTCTACAATATGCATGCTACTCATTACTTGAGTGTTCTACATGGTTAAGTGCCTCATAGTTTCTTTCCTTATTTGTGTGTCAGTCTTATTTCTGCTGCAGGCAACAGTGCTGCATGTGGGGCAATTGGGTCCAGGATAATACCACCAGAGTCCTCTCTCCCCAGCCCAAGCTAATGAGAAAAAAATACGTTCCAAAGCTGAGGACAAAAAAAAGATGATGAGTTTGACAGTACAAGAGCTGCCACCCCCCCCCCCCCACACACACACACACACACTTATTTCAGTCTTTGAAATAATTTAAACAGCTGCAGTATTACAATGAGGCTGCTTAAATGATTTATCACCACATAAACTCAATAGCTACAACTAGTAATCCCACTTCTGAATTGCAGGGAACAGTCAAGTACCTCTTCAACAGTGTCTGATCATAACATCTACCAGTAAGTACCCTGGGCAGTAATCCCCTCTGTTCTACTCTACCCTGCCCTAGCTAAAGCTTAGACGGAGAATGTAAATTTTATGGTACAGACAAATTTAAGCAAGTGCAGGCTGCAGCATCAACTTACCTTACCAAAATAAGCAGCAAGTGGTGAAAAAAATTGCCAAAATTAAATGAAATTAGATCCGCAGTTGGGAGCCCGCATGGTGAAACAAACCAGGCCGCCGATGATCCACCACACTGTGCAGTCCATAAGAAATTCAGGAAGCAAATATTAGCCAATGGATGCACCCGCTTCTAGCTCGTTATGAAGGAAAGAATGAGAGGCGGGCATGAGCTGCATTATATACTGTCGATTGGCAGTAACCAGGGACGTCACTAATACGAAAGCATCACTGATTGGATGCTTTTAAATAATGCTGGACAACAGCAGCCACTCACATACATCACGCAGAGGAGGGAGGGAATGGAAGAACAATGTAGGAAGGGGGGCATTCTATTGCTGTGTGCTCATTTCATCAGTCGTGGGGGAAGGGTGCAATGCTACTGTGTACAAGTGGGCATCGGGCGCATGTTAAAAAGTGAAGAAAGTTTCACTTTTTAACTTTGGTTTGTTTTGCAATTTTGCACCCCTTATGAGGCCGGCCTATAAGGTGCCCTAGGCGGTTGCCTAGTTTGCCTATGCGTAAGGCCGGCCATGCCTTAAACTAAAACTAAAAACAAAAAAAAACACATATTGAGGGCTGTGCCACCACATCACCTGCTAATAATATATACTAACTCCAAAACTGCACAAATTTCAGAGAGAGGGCATATTAACCTAGCCTGAGAACTGTGTGATATCACATACCTGTTGACCATCTGCTTAGTCGACCAAATGCCTTCAGTAAATGTCCATGGCTGACATTTGTTTAAATGACAAATTCAAACCAAATCCAGGACAGGATACTCATATATATATATATATATATATATATATATATATATATATATATATATATATATATATATATATACACACACACACACACACACACACACACACACACACACACACACACACACACACACACACACACACACACACACACACACATATGTATGTGTATATAAAAATGCATGCATTTATGTATATTTATAATGAATGAATGTGGGTTGTTTTGTTTCAAACGCGAACATCAAACAAACTCATTAGAGATTACCATTAGTCACCATGAAAATCACTGAAAAAAATCATTTTGCAAAAAAAAACATATTACTTTTTTTTGTTGTGTAATTAAAAAAAAAAAAAAAAAAAAGGTTTTGCATGATTTACATCTACCCTCCACCCCCAACACACATACCCTTGTAAATTAAATGTACTAACTCAAGGGTCACACAATCTCAAAAAAAGGAGGGAAGCTGTTGAATTATATAATGGTCAATCTAATGAATTTGACCAACTATACTTACGAAAATAACACCGCCCATTTCAGCACACAGTAAAATGTATGTAGGGATAAACCACATAACACTCATACAGATGATTATGTCATAAATGTGTGACATGTTAAGTGTTCAATACACACAAAAGATCAGCCACCTATGCACAACATGCTGAACATTAATTTCACTGACAGCACAAATATCTGAAAAGTAAAAGATCAAAAAAAGGAAAAAAATACTTTTCCTGTCTAGAAACCATAACTCTACCAAACTGTTCAGACCAAATTTGTCTGAATAGTGGTAGAGATATGGAAATTGTTATTTAATAAGTTAAGGTTATTGTTAACATGCATTAATTCTTACAGGCTTAGATTATGACATTATGATATAGCAGTCTGAGTGAGGGTGCAGAAAACTATCTATACCAAGTCCCTTCATTGCCTAAAGACAGCCATGATCCCCATATGCCTTCTGCACACCTGAGAAAGCTGGAGTTACAGTGGACTATTAAATCATGGATTGCAGAGTCGTCATGATTTCAATATTTTTTCTCTTGCTGGCAGGAACTGGAGTTGCAGACAATCCCCACCAGTGTCAGTGCTGCTTTTCCCTTCCTATAAATGAACCTGAATTGTACTGATACCTATTCTGGTATTACTGATTATGGTGGTAAATATCAGTGGGTTGTACACCATCTTCTTTCATGTTTGCTGTAGGACAAATATGCATATTGCAGAACTGTACCAAGACAATGGCTGGACAACTTTACCTAATTGTGGATGGCTGAGCTTTCCTTAATGAAGACAAGGCAAAGAATGGCAAGCCTTACCAAGCTTGTAAATACAAGTAGGATGGCCACTGTACAGGTAACACTGTGATAGTGGAAGGTGTATGTTAAAAGAACCCGCTGAGGGCCACTGCTCATCACTTTGTCAAAAAAACTTTTGAGGTATCAGTGGCAGAAACACTGGCTGCTCTCGAGGACAGCAAGCACCACAGACCCTCCCATTTTAACCTTACTAGAGACTACAGTTCACCTAGGGTGAGTTAATCTGCAGTCTGCTATCCCAACAAGCCCTTTTCTAGATAATTCACCACCACAGACAAGGGGCATTGAAGGTAAGGATGAAAAATTCCTATCCTCCTCTTTGCCATTGTTGGAAGATTCCTTTGTATGAAAGACAATGTGGGTAATAACTGGATCATCATTTTGGCATGGATGACCCACTTAAATCTAGATGATCTCTGAATGTCTGACTACAGAATGAACCTTTACTATCCATAGGAGAGTATGTAAGCAACTGTACTCATTGCACAGACTGGTATGTAAAGAGCCTCACATATTCTGATGCCACTATGTATTTGCATCATGTCCCGCAGTTAGATCTGTGCTATAATGATGTTGTCAGGACTGCCAGTCAGAGGAGACTGAAGACCAGACTCTGAAGCTAGCCTTCATTACGGGAGACTGAAAGAAAGCTATCAACATGACTGAGTCACCTTGAATATATTTATAGTGAGTTTATAGAATTACAGTTATTGTAGGCTTATGCAAACTGCAAAGTGTATGCGGTTTTAATTTCGTTGATTAGAAAATTTCGCATGAACAAGGTAAGGTTAACTATATCTCCTGCCTTACCTTTTAATTACGTTTCATATCTGCCACTCACATTCTTGCGGTAGTGGTGCTGCTGTAGCATTGTTGCCTCACAGTAAGATGTTGTCCCGTTCGATTCTCAGCTAGAGCGCCTTCTGTGTGGAGGCATGCGTGAATGAGCGTGCCATCGTTGAAGGTTGTGCATCAGGGCTGGTAACTCAGCACTTAAAAATCCACTACCAAACATTAGCAGACTGAAGTTCCGCTGTGGCGACCCCTAACCTGGATAAGCCGAAAGACACATCTGCCACTCACATTCTTACAACTGGATTTGTTTCCTGGGTAGAAGGTTTTAGTTAATGTAGGCTCAGTCTTCTATTCTGCTTTCATCCTTAAAAACCTGTTCAGAAGGACATTAGAAATTGACCTATGTATCTCAAGTTCTCCTTGCATAGCAAAAAAAAAAAAAACTTAACAGTAATTTGACAAGGAGGCATGCAAGTAGAGGGTTCACTTTGTGCCTCATAACAATTCCTTACTGTTGCAGGAAAAAAACATTTACCCAGAAAAACTGTTTTTATTTTGGAGGTATATTTGCTTGTTGCTGTCGATTTGTTGATGGTTCCTGTGTTTCCTATTTGACTACAAAGCCATTTGGTCATCATTATAAGGGATGACTATGAAGAGTGAACAGTTACAGTGAATATGAAGTCATGGGAGCCAGTGAATCTGAGCCTATCATTAAACAGAATGTCATGAGTAATAATACTGATGTAAGAGACTAGGGATTTAAATAATGGTCTCCTGATGTTATCCAACAATGCAGAAATGTCAGATGTGGGACACAAAGTGTGGAGGCAAAAATGATAGCTGCCTTTTTTTTTATTTTTGTGTGTGCATCTTGGAAAGCAGTGAATATTTGGGATACTTGACTGGCAGCATTTTGACACATGCAGGAAGATTTTCATCCGAAATGACACAGGTTATTTTGGTGGTAGCATAAGCTTGGCCATCAGCAGTGGCATATTACAGGAGAGTGTGTAAAACATTTGTTGCTTGTGTTGATAATTCACTTTCTACTTATATAATGCATAACATACATAAGATTACAAAGCCAGACTTAATTCTGTCTCAGGACTTTGAAACCAAGATGTGCGAGAATGAAAAAACAGCCAGAAAATTGCTTGACTTTGAGACTAAATGGCAGAATTACATTACAATAGTGCTTTAAGTATATTATTTTCTGTCGGATAAGATTTAATACAAGCTGTGCAAAACAGAATAGAGTTATAAGTTTTCAGGAACTTCTTGGTAGCATGAGTACAGAAATACAAACAGCCTGAATGTACTTGTGAAAACTTATTGTAACAAAACATGTTATGAAAGTAGAACTGTAACTTCTACTAGTGGATAGTTGAGCATTTGCACAGAGGAGAGGTATGATGCATCCAAGCAGTGACGTGGAGACATAAATGCATTTAGCAGAAATGTGAAGGCAAGACTCTGCTGTGTACCTCATAACTTCTTTGCTCAAGAATTCTATAAAAAGACAAAAATAATGGCAGTACAAAGGCCCAAAATCAGTGACAATTTTTAAATATTACTCAAATTCAAAAAAGTTAAACAGGTTGCTTCATTGTGCATTTTCTGAACAATTAGAAATATGAAAACCTAATGGGAGGTATTATTGACTTAGAAATTTAACAGAAAAATAAAACATTTTAGGAAAGGCAGGGCAAAAATAGGCAAAATCTGGCATAGTCTGCAAACTCAAGGACAGCTGACGTTTAGGAACCCTGCTGTTGTGCCAAAAAGAGAAGAGGGACATGGGACTTTCTAAACATAGTTGATCACCTTGCCAAAATTCACCCAGACCTGTTTCTCTGAAGTATTTTATCAACTCAGAGGACTTTTGTCCACTTCTGCAGAATTACCTGTCCAGCAGTTTGAGAATCTAATACCACCTCTAAATCACAAGTAGCTGTACAGAAGGTAAACTGTCACCTACATAGTTTGCTGAGCTAGAAAAATACACTTGTGAGCCAACTTTGAGACAATCAGCCTTTCTTTGGACAGTTTTTCCAGGTTATTGATCCAAGCTTTATGTCTGAGAATATAGAGGAAGTGTTAGAAAAAATATGTATTAACATATGTGTGCAATGCTTATTCAAATAAGGGAAGATTAACATGTTTTTATTCTATATGCAGCATTAGTTTTATTTGAGACTGAAAATGTGCTTTTCTGAAATTGTGCTTTCTGACACTGCAAGATGCACTCTGACCTAGTTTGCTAGCACAGCAAAATACATGTTTATGCCTTGGAAATGTACTGGAAAGCAGGTGATTTTCTGCTAGGTCAGGAAATTAAAAGGAGAATAATAATAATTTCTGTAGATCCATTCATTATAGACAATAAGCTCTGTTCGTGTTGATGAAAAAGTGCACAAGCTGCAAGATAGTTAGATATAAAGAACAATAAACTGCTTCAGAAATCTGTACTTGCATTGTGCTTAAATTAACCACAGAACCTAGACTTGTAACATCACATAGCAAGAAAGTTATAACTGACCAGTGGTCATCAAGGCCACCCTGTTTACTGAAAAATCTTTTTTAAACTTTGAAGAGTCAGCTAGAAACATGAGAAATAGCTGTAAAATAACAGAATTATGAACTGGTGATCTGCTATGTCAGTCGTAGTGGGCAATGTCTTCAAAGAAAGGTATAATAACTGTGACACTTCCTGATTTAGTCAGACAAACTCTGTAACTGCATTTTTTGTCTCCTTGCGCAAGAATAAAGATAAATGAACTGAACCTTATGCTTTTGGTCTTTTTAAAGTATTTTTCTCTAACATTTTTTGGTCCTTTGGAGCCAGAACCCCTCCTTTAGTCTGGGATCAGATGGGCCAGGTGGCATGAAACTGCGCAGGGAACAGGGACGTCGGGAGGCGTACGCACTGTACACACTTCAGTACAGTGTTTGTGTGGAGGGGTAGCAGAAGGCAGGCACTAGGATCCAGGTGAAACTGCTTAAGTGGTGTCTTCTCCTTTAAGGAAAGCCATTCACGTGTCGCACGCATGCTAACGCACATTAACTATTTAGCATTCTCGCGCGTATTTTTTTTTTTTCAAATAACTTATCTCGCGCGCAATTTAAAACAGTTGTTCCATTGAGAGAGAAGGTAAGTAAACTGTGTGTGTGCGCGTGTGTTTTATGTGTCTATATCATGCTGCTAGTGTAAATACTTTATTCATTCAATTCTGTCCAACCTGATCCAGAAAATGTGGTAGTGAATATAGACGGAGGACGTTATGATATTTATTTGTATGATCAAATGAGACATGCTGTTTATTGGGAGGAAGAGCCATCTGAAGTGAGACTGTGTACCTGGTTTTACATGTGTGACACTGACAGTAGGTTTGTTTCATACGCAGAAGATTTCATTGAAAAATTAGAGGTATGTCATTGTTTGTTACTATGACGAGTTGTAGTAATCCTTATTGTGCATAATTACTTGTTTTGGGAAAAAAAGATTGGATTGCTGTGAGAACTGGTTCTTAAAACCATGACTACAGAAAATTTATGTTGTGTAATAGAAGATTGTTAGCAATAATTTTGTCATATGCCATAAAAACACATCTTGGTAGAAGACAGTTTTGGAGGAATTAGGAAAGTGTCATTAAGTAGTCATGCTTTTTTTTTTTTTTTTGCAGTTTGTGTATTAGTTTGTAAAACTATGTAGTGTTGGAGAAAGAGTATGGGATGTTTTGAGCAGTGGGAGAGTACAGAGTGGGGATGTTTGTGTTGTTGAGCAGTGGGAGAGTACAGAATAGGGGGGTTGTTTAGTAATCTGTTGGGAGATGCAATTGTAGTTAGATCCCTACTTTTCTTCCTGTTTTTTGTTGTTTCATTATTAAATTCTTACATTGTAGACAAGGACTTAAGTGCACTTGTAAAAGAAAACAACCCATAGCAAAAGTTTTTCATTTCCATGCATTGTACATAGTTTTTTTTTTTTATAACAGTTGTCATTCAGTCCAATATGACAGAAAAGCAGAGTATTGTATTAAGTTAGATGTATATACGGAAAAACAAAGTTTGAATGCTGATATTGTGAAAGTCTGAAACCACTGTAGTGCTTCATGCATACGAGTGCAACAATTAGGTGTGAAATATAAATATAAAGGTAGGTGTCAGTCATTCCCTATTGCAATATTACCATCTTACCATTTTTTTTAATGATGCATAGGCAGTGGCGGCTGGTGACTTCAAATCACAGGGGGGCTGCAGGAGACAGCTGAATGGGTGGGGTCAAGGGGAGGGGGTGTGGTCAACCAGAAAGGCGAGGAGCTATGCACAAAACCACAAAAAACTAACTTTAATTAAATACGCTGCCCTGGGTGGCAAACCATCATTATGAAAGTCCAATCAAGACAAAAATAAGTGTAGAAGAATAAAAATATTTCAATGCATTGGCTGCATGACAGCTTACTTAATATCTAGATGGAAACAAAAGGTTGTGAGGCATGAAAAAATAAATTACTTTTAAATACATTACTGGAATGCCAGTCAAAATCAAGTACAAGAAAACCAGAAGCACTCAACTCAAACCACTTCTCCTTGCACTGCAGTCCTAATTATAATATATTCAGCTTTATTAAAGTACCAAGTAACATGCTGAAAGTAGAAATTTATGTGATGCCCCCACTTGTAAAATGTTTCTTATCCAAAAAGACCTGCTGCCTGACAACTTGTTTCATGGGGAAAACATGATAAAAGTAAAAATGAAAAGCAAACAAGAAACAAGCTCAAGATACATTGCTTAAAGGATTACTGTACAGGTTATGGACCACACATGATTGGCATTCTGTTTAGTTTACGGGTAAAGTCTGTAGAGATGACTGGAAGTCTCCAACAAGTGTAATGAGCTTTTTAAAATAATGGAATCCTGTCCTTTAATACCCAAGGCTTATACATTATCTAGTCAAGTATTCTCTGCATGGCAACAACAGAAAGGCTTTCAATGTTGGCAATTCTTTAACAGTATGCTTATTAAAGCTTACTTGCATCTTACGATCTCAGACAAGCTTACCTTATGGTCATTAAAGCATTGCTACTTAAAAACACAGAGCAACAGGCACTTTGTAATAAGCATAAATCAACAGTACAAAAATATGACCATTCTGCAAAATCAAGGACAGATGAAAAGCCACTGTAGTACTTATGCAGTGTGTCCTCCCCATCCAAGGTAGATACAACTACTCCTTGCCTTGCTTGGACACATCCAGAGTCACTACATGGGGGAGTGGGGTGCAACAAGCATGTCACAATTTGAAATCTCTCTGGCTGACTGTGATGGCCCTGACACATTTGTCATACCTCTCAACCTCAAGAGCAAGAAATCTGGACAAAGCCATACACAGAAGTGGGACAAAGGCCCAACAATAAGGACAATTTTTAAATATTGCTCTAATAAACTTAGAAAGATAATAGAATAGGTCTTGCATTAGTATGAATTTTCTGAAGGGTATAAAATCTGAAACTCAAATGTCTGTCATTTTCTAACTTCAGTCTTTATTGATGTCACTAATTTGCCAAAAAACACAATTTTATGAAAAATGGACAAAAACGTGATGCAAAAATATAAAATAGACACAATACAGCTGCTACCTGTCAAAGAAGGGACACTTTAATATTAGTACTGCTACCTTGAGCAGCTGACAAAATATAAAAGAATCTACATGCATTTCAAGTAATCTATAACTTTGATTATTACAGTTATTTCTTAATTGTAAACCCTCCATGTTTTCTTCCAAAATTGCTATTTTGGAGGGATTATAAGGGGGAAGAGCAACATTTTGAGCCAAAAATTGGGGACAGTTGAGAGGTTGGCTATGCCTAATTCTATAAAGCAATTTATTTGCATGTACCTCTCAACCTGTTAATGCAGTAAATCTGAACAAGGCCAAATATATTGGGGGCACATATAAACAGTACTAAAAATTGCTCTTGTATAAATTGAGACAGTTGATAGAACAGCTCTTACTTTAACATGCATTTTTCTGAAGGTTATGAAGTCTGAAACTTAGAGTGACTTCTGGCAAATCATTTAGGAATTAAAACTACAAATTTTATGAACAACAAACCAAAAATAAGAAGCAAAAATCTATTCATTCTTTGAAAATCTGGACAGTTGGGAGGTATAGTTCAGCTGGGCCTGTCTGAGTTTGCTGCCCTTCCCCCCCTGACAAGATAATGGTTGAATGGAGCCTCTGCAGCCATTCCAATGAACCATTATACTTGGCTATTTCACTCCATTTACCATAAACACTAATGTGCATACTGCTTTACTTCTATGATGAGTTGGACTTCATTTGAAAGTTTTATTTTGTATTTTACAGCACAAACACTAAGTCATCTGTTAAACAAAGCAATGCAGTCTCACAATGAAAACTTAGCATTAAAACTTCTCTGCCCTTGAAACTCACATTCATTGAAACAGCATTGAAACCCACATTCAAAGAAAATACATTTTGCCAGTGGCAGATAAAGATTAATTTTGGGCTGTTTTCGAATCATAGGCTCCTTGTATATGAAACATACATGTGCTCTTTGATACACCTTCCTCATTGTACTAAAATTATATTCCTTGTACAATACAGTACACTTGTTACAGGGTGTTTTAAATTTGTTTTGAACATTTTTTCCAGTAAGCAATGAAACAAACCATATGCACCCATAATGGCAAAACTGCCCAGTTGAGAACATTTATCATAAAAAAGTCTACTCAGACTTCCACAGTCCACCATTATTAGTAAATATACACAATTCCACAGTCCACCATTATTAGTAAATATGCACAATTCCACAGTCCACCATTATCAGTAAATATGCACAATTCCACAGTCCACCTTTATCAGTAAATATGCACAATTCTACAGTCCACCTTTATCAGTAAATATGCACAATTCTACAGTCCATTATCAGTAAATATGCACAATCTCTGAAGTCAGTCATCTAAATAATTCCACATTAAAGAAATCTGTAACTAATGAAGCGGTTGCTGCTAGCAATCACCTTTATATTTCATGGTTTCATCGAAAAATAAAGTGTCTGTTGCCCCTCAGGAATAAATTGCCTATATTACATTAAAAATGATAAGCTAGTAATAATATTGCAAGAGGAAATGGATGGCAAACTGATAACGAACTCATAGTTAGTATCTTCACCAAGGAGAACATTCTCAGTACGGCAGCATCTACCCCTTGTGGGAGTAGAACCCACAACCTTCTGCATCAAAAGCAAGTACACAGCCTGTTGTGCTATAGTATTAACTTGGCAAAGCACTAAACTTCTATTCGCCTGCAGCTCTCAGTTCCTTGTAAAATCTACTCAATACTCAACTGCATCTCAACTTCACAGCTCAAGAAAACTGGAAAAAGCCAAAATGTATTGGGGGGGGGGTCAAAAGCCCAAAAACAGGGACACATTAAACATTGCTTGTATAATCTTGGACAGTTGCTAGAATAAAATGTTGTGTTGCCACCATATATTTTACTGCCAAGGTCCCTGAGCAAAAAACAGAGTAACATACCACTACGCCACATCAGCTGCTTTGTAAAAGAGAGGAAGACTGAAACTTAAATGGCTATCATTTAGTGGATTCAGTTCTCACCATAGCTGTCAACCTCTTAGTACAAAACACCTGGACAAACCCAGTAATGAGGGAATACAGCCCTCAAACTTATTCAGTGAATTCAGTTCTTGCCATAGCTGTCAACCTTAGCACAAAAACCTGGGCCGAAGCCAATAATGGGGAATACAGTCCCAAAAATAGGGACAAATTTAAAATATTCATCTTATAAACTTGAAAATTGCTAAAAAAAAAGGTTGTGCTACTATGTATTCTGAAGAACATGAAGTTGGAAATTCAAATGCCGGTCAATTTTACTGCGGACAGAACAAAACAATTTTCAGCAGAGACGAGGGATTAAAACTGCAGACACATCTTTGTAAAATGGCAGGGCACCAGAGCAAATCCACACAAACACAGGCAGGAGATGCAGACTCCACACAGAAGCCACCCCAACCAAGAATCAAACCAGAAAACCTATAGCTGTGAGGCAACAATACTACCACCGCACCATCAATTATGCAAGGAATTAAACATTCAGAAACCTGAAGTCTGAAATTCAAATGCCTGTCAATTTTACTGTGGACAGAACAAAACCAATTTTCAGCAGGGATTAAAACTGCAGACACGTCTTTGTAAAATGGCAGGGCACCAGAGCAAATCCACACAAACACATGGAGGAGATGCAGACTCCACACAGAAGCCACCCCAACCAAGAATCAAACCAGAAAACCTATAGCTGTGAGGCAACAATACTACCACTGCACCATCAAATATGCAAGGAATTAAACATTCAGAAACCCTTAAGTCTGAAATTCAAATGCCTGTCAATTTTAACATTTTTTAATCAGGACAGTCTGACTTGGAACAAATAAACAATTTTCAGCAGAGGCCCAGGAAGAAATAATGCAGACATGTCTTTGTAACATGGGAGGACACAAAAGCAACCCCACATAAACACAGGGAGAAGATACAGACCCCACAAAGAAGGAACCCCAGCCAAGAATCAAACCCAAAAACCTGCAGCTGTGAGGCAACAATGCTACTACTACACCATCAAATATCAAGCATTGCAACATTTACAAACCACAGATATTATGAGGAACAGATCAGATCGAATATGAGGCAAAAATCTGAAATTTTTTTACAAATGGTGGTGGGTAGGGAACTCAAGTCTTTAACACCTGCATACAGGGTACAGGGTTCAAGCCTGAGGTATTCCCTACCACACCACCATAAGCACCTGGGGCATTTTCACACACACACACACACACACACACACCCCAGTAAAACATAAGCACCATACACAAACTCCAGTAAAACATAAGCACCATACACAAACTCCAGTAAGGTAAAACGCACCATACACACAAATAAACATTGTAAATTAAAGGTAAAAAGCACCATACACACAAATAAACATTGTAAAAGCACCTTACCTGAATATATCCAGCTAACATACATTCTTCCCGCGCAATACTGAAAGACCCGCGAGATCCTAATGCTCCTGCCCGACGAGATCCTAATGCTCCTTCCCGACGAGATCCCTAATGCTCCGTCCCGAGTCCTGCTGCTGCTCTTGCAGTCCGGACGTGACCCATAATCCTGGCGAGTCTGTGCACTTTAAAAGTGCACAGGCGTCTCCTGTGTCCCCTATGGGGACGGCCGGACTGCCTTGAGCATGCGCATAGACCCGACAGTAGTCGGGACTACTGCGCATGCGCGAAGTCCGCGAATTTCAAAAGAAATAATTTTTTTTTATTTTTCATCATTTTTCTTTCTATTTTTTATTTTGAGGGGGCTGCAGTCCGGCAGCCCGATGCCACGAGCCGCCCCTGTGCATAGGCAATTTATACTTCAAGGGCAACAGGCACTGAATTTGTAGATGAAATATCGAAATGTGAAGTTGTTTGCCAGTAGCAACCTCTTTATTAGTTACAGATCTCTTTAATGCAAAATTATCCACATATTTTTTTTACTTCTGTATAGATTGTGCTTATTGAGTAATATTGGTGGATTGTAATGACAAAAGTTTTAGTGGCCTTTTATGGTTGAAATTTTCTGAAGTGGGTAGTTTGTCATTATTGGTTCATATATTTTGTTTCATTACTTAGTAGAAGAATGTTCATAACTACAAATTTCAAACACCATTCTACCAAATGGTGCTGTATTATACAAGGAATGTCATTTAATAAATCAGGAAGGTAAATCAAAGAACGCATGTGCATGGCCCTATATTTTGAAAATGGCTCAAAGGTAAACTTAATCCTCCACTGGCTAAATGTATTTTGTTTTAATGTGGGTTTTCATGTCGTTTCAATGAATGTGAGTTTCAAGGGCAAAGAGGTTTACTGCTCATGCTAAGTCTGTTTTCATTGTGAGACCGTATTGTTTGTTTAGCAAATGGCTGTCAGTGTTTGTGTTATTTTATTTCAGTATCTGTAATCATTGTAGAAGTAAATAAGAAAACAGGTTCTTTGTGTCTTTATTTAAAATATCCATGATAATTCTTTCCATGGCCTTCCATACAAGACTAGTCAGACTTATGGTCTGTAGTTATCCAGGTCAGTTGAAGGCCAAACCTTGTGCTGAAGACTGTTGCAGTCCTCCATTCACTAAGCATGAAACCCGTTAGGAGGCTAATGCTGAACAGTGATTTTGGAGCATTTGATAGCTCATATTTCATGCTTTCCAAGAGGTATCCCAGGATATTATCAGGGCCCATTGAGGTAGTATTCTTTGCCTTGGAGAGTGCATTGAAGACTTGTTTGCTAATGATAGCCAGAAGAGTTATGGTCGAGGGTATCTCCTGAGAAGTATTGAGGGGAAGAATGTAAGGTTTACTATTCCAAAAGTTTTAGTATGAGTGTAGGCCATAGGGGTGAATAGCCATTGCCATGTGACCCATGAGGGTGGAAGGGAGGTAGTTGTGGCTCGTAGCTTGAGTGTTACCTAGGGAGAGCACTATATGTTGTACCTACAGACCACAACACTGTGGAGCATGTGCTGCCTAGAGCCTGCCAGTCCTTTAGTCAGCAGCACTACTGGAGCTCTAATGAGCCACTACAAGGCTTAGGAGCTGCAAGGGGAAGAAGAGTAATCTGGGGGGGGGCAAACTGATTGATCTACCCTAGTGTAAATAGAAAGGTATTTTGTTTTTGACTTAAGGAAGTGCCTTTGGAATGAAATGTTCATGCTGCTTCTTCATGTAAGTGCTACCCTGGCATAGACTTGCCAGTGATCTGTTCAGAGATCAGCAATGTGAAGGGCCGTGGCTTGGTCAGCAGTGTTAATGTGGGTGTGGCTTATTGAGGGGGCAGCAGTCTGGGATATGAGTACAAATTTGAAAATCCTGGCTACACCCCTGGCAGGGAAGATACCACATCTGATCTTCTTCATTGAAAGACCTCTGACTGAATTGTCGTGCAAAAGAGGCCAGCCACTTTTCTGATCTACGACTGAAGGCGGGTTCCATTTGAACAGTGAGTGACCAATCACTGAGGCTCAGGTAAGGTGAATCTACTTTTTTTCTGTTTTAGATCAGGGACTTGATTGTATCTGTTCTGTGAGAATTTTTAATTCAGGGACAGAAATATTGCTATCTTGTCATAGATCAGGGAAACAGAATAAGTAGGCACGTAGTCTAAAGAGACTGTAAACACTTGGTGGTACCACATTAAAAACAAAAGGGTTACATAACATTTAAAAAGTTAAAACAAAATGGGTAATACGTGCACAAAAACAAAAAGACCCCAAAGCCCATTGTTAACCGAAGACGCAAAATATATGCAATCACAGCATATAACGATAACGTTAAATATTATACTAAATGGGTTAATAAATATGAATTTGATGGGAAACTAGAAAGATCCTCGCTTATCAAACTTATTAGACAGTTAAAAAATGATTCTAAAGGTCGGGTTAAAAAACAGCATAAATTAGGAGTTCCTCAGGCACACAGGTGGATTGAGGAAGCAAACCGAAGTGAACAAAAGAATAAAAATTCAAAAGCAATGTTTCTAGACAAAGGGGATAATAACTTGGTTATAGCATCGGCCCCTCCGCTCACTCCGGTTTTGGTTCCCTTACCAGTTCCCTTACCGGAATATGAAGCACAAGAACAAACTGACCCACCTCCACGATATCCAGTTGTTCTATAAAACCACTACCGTTTGTCAGAGATCCTATCAAGACTAGGTCTCAAACACATAATTTAAAAGGGGATATTGAATTATATCAAATGAATGGAAATTCACGAGCTATGAGTGAAGAAGAGATATGCCTACTCATAGAAGTACCAAATCCTCAGGCAGGACAAGAAGGGCAGAACCAAACTCTCTTAGTATACAGACCGTGGACACCGGAAGACATCCGGAAAGCCACAGAGGGAATTCCCCATCCAAAAGTTAATTTTAGAAAATTCTTAGAAGACTTACAGGGCATGAGATTAAGTTATCACTTAAATGGAGAGGAAGTAGAAAAAGTAGTCAGACAAATAGTAGGTCCAGAGTGGCACATAATCAGTGGCAACTGGAATCCCCGTGACGTCACACTTAGACCCCTCCCACATAGCAGCGCAGAATTAGACAACAGAGTGAAAGGCCTGACAGACCGAATTTCTGTGAAATGGAAGCCTAGGGCAGACTGGACTTGCATTAATCAATGCATCCAACAAGAAAGTGAAACTGTTGATAGATATTTTTCCAGATTATTGGAATGTTTTAACAATCACTGTGGAATGCAAGTGCCTGAAGATCAAACACAAGATTCCCCATATGAGCAGCAGTTAAAGAATGCATTTTTGAAAGGCAGTATTGCACCCATAAGTAGTTTCATTACTAAACATATGGTACACCATCGTACAAGCAGATTACAATCACTGCTTGAATATGCTAGACATGCCGAAAGGCATTTTAACAACAAAAAGAAAAAGCCCAAGTATTTGCTGTAGAAGATGGAGAAGTTTATTTAGTACAGTCCGGACAAAAGGGCAAAGAGAATGCCCAGGGAAATAAACAATCTGATCAGCGATCAGAGGACTTTGAAGGGAGAAAGAAAATAGATGAGTGCTTCAAATGCGGGAAAAAAGGACACATGGCAAGGGATTGCAGGAAAAATAAGAAGGCAGCAGTGGAAGACAAAAATGATGAGGGTGAGGACTGACTATATGAAAGTCAAGAATCACTAGATAGGAATAATAGAGAAAAGACAAATGACAATGTGATAGAAGGAGCAGAGAATGTGATAGTAGAGGAAGTGCAGGAAGCTACCGAAGAAAATGAAATATTAGACCTAGCCTTGCTGAGTTTAGAACTCTATTTGGCTGACACAAAACCAGAAGTGACACTCCTGGCAGAAGCGAGGGAAGTCAAATTTTTGTGTGATTCAGGGGCATCACGAACCCTGGTACACCCCTCCAAACTACCAGAAAATTCAGAATCACATGACTGTATACTAGTAAAAGCAGCTAATGGACAGCTGTATCGGAGCCTCTCTCCCATAACATTACATTAACAGATCCTGTTTCAGGATTAACCCAGAAAAGCAAAATTGTTGTTTCTGCAAAATGCCCAGTGAACCTTTTGGGCAGAGATCTTATGCAACTATTAGGCATAGCAGTAGTTCCAACCATGCAGGGTATGGAAGCACAACGACAGACTAATACTTTTGCAGTGCAAACGGAAGGCGAGACATTTTACTGGTACAGCCAGGACTTAGTTACAACTGGCCCTGGAGCAGTAACTGAAGAGTTAATGAATGTAGCTATCAGTAAGTTCCCCTCCCTTTGCATTGACATACAACATCTGTTGCACTGTACTCTGTATTATTGTAATACACCAGGACCTCACAAAGAATATGAACAAGAATTGTTTAAAAATCATGCAAACAGATTAGTACTGTGTAATTTATACTATGACACGAAAGGGAACAGTGTAGTTAGCTGTTCATTACCCCAGGAATTCTTTTCGCTTTACAAATCAAATCTAATACCACATGTTAGTTTAACTAAAGAGGAAGATTTAAAATGGATAGACCTAGGAGAAAAAGTCACAAAATGGGAAAAACAGAATCAGAACTGTCAGAACAGGGAATACAAAGACAGAAACTGAACTGGATAACACAAACACATCCAACTGTACACTTACAGTCCAGCAAAGACAGCTGAGAAGCCCTCTTATTAGAAGAGGAAGAAAAAGCTTTGTTAGACATACCAGAAACTCTCTGGTCAACAGGAAAGTCAGACGTAGGACTTATTCGCACAGCAGGACCAGTTACTATCACGCCAAAGTCAGCATTCAGACCACAAAAGAGACAGTACCCCTTGAGAAAAGATGCAGAAGCAGGTATTAAACCTATCATAGCAGCTTTGCTTAAGAAGGGAATACTGGTGGAATCTCCTGATTCGCCATGTAACACACCCTTATTCCCAGTTAGAAAAGCAAATGGAGAATGGCGTATGGTCCAAGATTTACAAGCTGTAAATGATGCAGTAATACCAAGAGCACCTACGGTGCCAGATCCACATACCTTGTTGAATAATTTAAAACCTCAACAGAAGTACTTTTCTGTGGTAGATATCAGCAATGCGTTCTTTTCGATACCGATACACCCTGACAGCCAGTATTGGTTTGCATTTACATTTCAGGGGAAACGGTATACATATACGCGACTACCACAGCGTTATAGTGAAAGTCCAACAATATTCTCACAAGAGATGGCAAGTAATTTAGCGGGATTTATCCCACCGAGAGGTAGTCACATTTTACTTTATGTTGATGACATCCTGCTGGCCGCCCCTACCCAGCAAGATAGTAGGGAAGATACTATAGCATTATTAAAATTCCTAGCAATTGAAGGACACAAAGTAAGCAAAAATAAATTGCAGCTTTGGAGAAAACAAGTGAAATACCTTGGATATGTAATATCCAAAGATGGCAGAACATTAGATAAGGACAGAAAAGTAGCGATCTTACAAGCACCAAAACCCACAACCAAGTAGGAAATGATGTCCTTCCTGGGTAAGACTAATTTTTGTCGGAGTTGGATCCCAAACTATGCTTTGGAATCTGCACCTTTAACCGACCTGATTTTTAAGAAGCCCATGGCAGCACAAGATTTAATACAATGGACACCAGAAGCAGAATTAACTTTCTGCAAGCTAAAACAATTGATAGCATCATCATTAGTTTTAGGATTACCAAATTATCACAAATGTTTTTTCCAAACTGTAGATTGCAAGCAAGGTTATATGACATCAGTTTTGACTCAACAGCATGGGGACAAACAAAGCCCCATTGCTTATTATTCATCACAACTGGACCCAGTGGCGTGGTCTCTACCCCACTGTGTACAAGCAGTAGTTGCAGCTCCAATGGCAGTGCAGGCATCAGCTTCAGTAGTGTTATTCCACCCTCTCACATTGAGAGTGCCTCATGCAGTCGTAATCATTTTACTGCAAGAAAAAGTAGCATATCTTTCCCCTGCTAGGCATCTTTCTTGCATGACTATATTGCTGAGCCAACCTCACATGACAATTGAACGATGTACTACTTTGAATCTGTCTACCTTGCTCCCAACTCCTGTGGATGGCACCCCCATAACTGCCTGCTGGTAATTGAGCAAAAGACACTGCCTAGAAAAGACCTCACAGATGTTCCCTTGGATGATACCGAGGTGACATATTACGTGGATGGCTCATGCAAAAGGAGTCCTACAGGACAGAACCTAACAGGTTATGCAGTAGTTTCTGATACTGAGATTGTAGAAGTGAAACCTCTACCACATAACTTATCTGTACAAGCAGCAGAGTTGATTGCCTTGACACGGGCATGTACCTTAGCAAAGGGTAAAAGCATAAACATTTTTACAGACAGCCAGTATGCTTTTTCTACTGTACATGTTTTTGCACAAGAGTAGAAGAATCGAGGAATGGTGAAATCTACTGGCAAACCGATTAACCATGCACAGTTTATTTTAGATTTGCTAGATTCTATTCAGTTGCCTCAGAAAGTAGCTATTTGTAAATGCATAGCTCATACAAAACAACAAGATAGGATTTCAAAAGGCAATGCGAGAGCTGATACAGCTGCAAAGCAAGTAGCCTCAGAAGCATTTCTTTTAAACGAGGAATTACAACCTTCTGAGATTTTAGACTTAGAAATGTTGAAAACAATGCAGACACTTACTACACAGGCTGAGAAACAAAAATGGAAAAGACGAGGAGAAATTCTCAAGGAAGGGCTGTACATCTCCAAAGAGGAAAAAACAATATTACCATCTAATTTATGTAGATATACAGCTTTGTTGAGCCATGGGCAGAGCCATGTCTCAACAGAGGGGGGATGGTACAGTTAGTGAATCGGGTGTTCGCTACGTATGGGTTTTCAAACTACACTAAAAACTTTTGCCTGTCATGTCACACTTGTAATAAATATGCACAAGGGGCATTAAAGCCCAAGCAAGGGAATTTCCCTACACTACCGTATCCGTTTCATACCATCTGTATGGATTTTATAGAATTGAACAAATGTGAAAACAAAAAGTACTGCCTTGTCATTGTGGATATGTTCTTCAAATGGGTGGAGGCCTTTCCGACTAGTAAACCAGATGCAGCCACTGTTGCAAAGACCCTAGTTAAAGAGATTATTCCTAGATTTGGCATACCGGAAAGGATCTACAGTGACAGTGGTACACATTTCGTTAACCAAACTATACAACAGCTAAGTCAGTATTTTGGGATTTCTTTAAAACATCACTGTGCATATCACCCTCAATCTGCAGGGTTGGTAGAAAGGCACAATGGAGTTTTAAAGAATAAGCTTAAGAAGCTTATAACAGAAACACAGAAGAATTGGGTGTACTGTTTGCCCCTGGCACTGTTGAGCATGAGAACTGTTCCAAATGCAAAAGGATTGACACCTTTCGAAAAGATTTTCGGAAGAGCCTATTATATACCTCAGTGGAAACCTCTCATGCCTGCAGACCAGGAAGCAGATTGGACACTTGCAGATTACATGAGGAATATGCTAAATAACAAACATATTTTACAGGTTAATTCTGTTTCACATAAAGACCAAACTAACCCCTCCGAAGTAGCAGTAGCCCCAGGCACTTGGGTCTGGGTGAAGGCAATCAAAAAGAAGAATTGGACGGCACCAAAGTGGGAAGGTCCGTATCAAGTACTGCTGAGCACGCCCACAGCAGTCAAGATTGTGGAACATTCATCTTGGATTCATTTGACACACTGTAAACTAGTCAAAAACTTTGAACTTGCTAAAACTCTTGCTAACACACAGCAGCAATAAAATGACGACAAGACCTAGAGAAAATAGGAATATTGAACAATTTCAGCAGTATATTCAGCAGTGTTGCATAATCATCTTAATAACTGCATTAGTGACAATGTTCTTTCTGCTGTGGCCTTTCTTTTCTTCAGCCACACCAGCTAGACTGAACAAACGTGATTCAACACTCATAGACTGGCAACCGAACTTTAACACTTACCAAGCAATCAAATATGTGTATGCTGAGACTTTTAATATTTCAAATTGTTGGATTTGCACAGCTAAACCAACAGCATACGGGGGATTATTGATGGCTGCTGTCCCCCTAGGGGTCAATGAGACCTGGGAAAACTTGATTTTTGAGACTACACCTGTGAAATCTAGAGACAAAATTGCATTATTTCTGCCTGTTACACAAACAGGAATTGTATGCTTTTTTTAAGAATGACACTATTCAAGTAGGTTAGAGTAGATGTAATGTGACTGTTTCTTATAAATGTTATATTAAACCTAAAAATGCCAAAAATACAGAAACAATTTGTGATGCAGATTATGACTCATACTTTGAGTCCTTGCATAAAACTGTCAGTGATATACAACATAATCTTGTTCTTTTAAAGCAACTGTCTATTATAGATAAGAAAATGTTTCATGCAGGGAAGGTGTATATCAATACTAAGGTAGAAAACCTATTTCATGTGTGGGAAAAAGGCATACAAATGGCTGCCTGAGAATTGGTCCGGCAGTTGTTTTTTGGGTTACCTGGTCCCGGCCATACAATACACTACAGCTTTGCCTCATGGGAGAATTCGAAATGTCAGAGATGTCGCAAAGAAACCTGAGAATCCAGTGGGACAGATCATAGCAGGCTGGAGGAACCATAACTCCATGAAAGACAAAAGTAAACTAGCACACATGGACTTGAATGACACTGTCATATCCTGGGCTGGCAATAGCCCCTGCATATGGTGCAGGTAAATCAATTTGGGAACTGAGAAAGCTATCCAAACTTCTCGAGGTCATGAGCAATGCAACTTTTTCTGCTCTTGAATTAATGACTGATGAACTGAATGCAATGAGAACTGTGGTGCTTCAAAACCGCATGGCTCTTGACTTCACCCTAGCGGTGAGAGGTGGTACGTGCGCTTTAATCAAAGACAAGTGCTGTTCATTCATTCCTGACAATAAGCACGAAATTAATGACCATTTGGAAGTGATCCAACAAGTGTCAGACATGACCAGGCCAGGCCCAAACCCACTGATGGACTTTTTCCAGAATTTGTTTGGGGGGTGGGGTTCCATCCTAATGAACATCCTGATTGCCATTTGTGTGGGATTACTATTGTTAGCATGCATTTGCTGTGGAATTCCCTGCATGAAAAAAATTAATCAAAGATTTTATAGACATGTCAGTTTCTGAGACTGTATCAAAGTACTGAAATTGAAGAACTATTGAAAAAGGAAACACTTTCATAAGTTTAAACTGAATGACTCTCTTAGCTGCAGATCCTCAAAGGAAGAGGTTAGGAGAATAAACAAACTGTTTATGCTTTTGAAATAGAATAAAAAGTATTAACAGGGGGGAAATGTTAGAAAAAAATATGTATTAACATATGTGTGCAATGCTTATTCTAATAAGGGAAGATTAACACGTTTTTATTCTATATGCAGCATTAGTTTTATTTGAGACTGAAAATGTGCTTTTCTGAAATTGTGCTTTCTGACACTCCAAGATGCACTCTGACCTATTTTGCTAGCACAGCAAAATACATGTTTATGCCTTGGAAATGTACTGGAAAGCAGGTGATTTTCTGCTAAGTCAGGAAATTAAAAGGAGAATAATAATAATTTCTGTAGATCCATTCATTATAGACAATAAGCTCTGTTCGTGTTGATGAAAAAGTGCACAAGCTGCAAGATAGTTAGATATAATGAACAATAAACTGCTTCAGAAATCTGTACTTGCATTGTGCTTAAATTAACCATAGTACCTAGACTTGTAACATCACATAGCAAGAAAGTTATAATTGACCAGTGGTCATCAAGGCCACCCTGTTTACTGAAAAATCTTTTTTAAACTTTGAAGAGTCAGCTAGAAACATGAGAAATATCTGTAAAATAACAGAATTATGAACTGGTGATCTGCTACATCAGTCATAGTGGGCAATGTCTTGAAAGAAAGGTACAATAACTGTGACACTTCCTGATTTAGTAAGACAAACTCTGTAACTGCATTTTTTGTCTCCTTGCGCAAGAATAAAGATACCTGAACTGAACCTTATGCTTTTGGTCTATTTAAAGTATTTTTCTCTAACAGGAAGCTGCTTCTGAAAAGCTATCCCTGTGGACTTACACTGGAGAAGTACACATACGAACTGCAAAAGGAAAGGATTTTCTTCGAACTTATATGTTGAAGATTTAGGTGTCAAACGATCGAAATGTACAATATTCGGAATTCGACATTTCCGACTGCTCTACCACCTAAACAAGCGCTACCATGGGTCAAAAGAGGGGGATGTTTGGCATTTCGACTTAATTGTGTTCATAATTATGCGGAACTGGCATTCTGCTTTCAAACACGTGTTCGACAGTTGGCCATACAACCACATCCATGTATACCAACCGCAAGGATGTAGTATCTTTAATATAGTCTGCACATATGCAGTTCAGAGGAGCCACATTTCTTCTGCAAGCTCCAGTTATGAGTTCTCATTCATTGTTCTCCATTTTGGAACGTTGAATTCTGTTTTAACTGCTAGAAGGATCTGAGAATACAATGTCTGGAAGGAAGCTTTCCCTAAAAGTCTACTTTAGGATGACCTATATTTTAGCTGATAGCTATAGTGATGCTATGGGTTGTATCACATCTGTGCAGTTAAAACATAAGGACAGCATTTACTTAAACAGCACATTTTCTATCAGATCTTCTGTACAGTGGTGTGTGTGTGTGTGTGTGTGTGTGTGTGTGTGTGTGTGTGTGTGTGTGTGTGTGTGTGTGTGTGTGTGTGTGTGTGTTTATATATATATTATATATATATATGTATGTATATATGAATGTGTATATATATTTTATATAGAGAGACCCTGTGCTTTCTTAACTGCAAAAACATGCAGTAATGTTAAACATTTTACATAACAGTTAAAGCAAATACAAATGTATATAAACCTTCCTTTTTTCCTTTTTGATTGCAGAGTGTAACAGTGAAGATGAAAATCGCACTTTACAAGAGTGGTTTAAACTTGTGGTAGAGAAGAACAAGGTAGATCGTTATGTGTCTGAACTGTTGATCTGGTAAGTCATTTATTATTTATTCAGTGTAATACATTTCTGTTTTAAAAAGAGCTTCAGCTGCACAAGATCTATAAGTTGTGTATATGTTCAAATGATATGCATGTTGGGAGCAATGCAGTTAAAACCAAAGTTTCTAGTTTTGTAGTTCACTCTATTTCAACCTTCATAAGTTTTGTTAATCTGTAACTAAGACAGAAGGAAAACATCTGCCTTACTGATAAGCAGGCATATTAACAGACTAGAGAGATTGTATTTTAAGATGGATCTAGCCAATTAAGTGTTACAGTTTTTATAAGAAAAATTGTGAAATGTGAGTGGGATTTATAGTTATATGTACTGTGCAGGGCTAGTGTGTAGAATCTTGGAACATGCATTCATGCATAGGATTTGTACAGTACATATGTAGGCTGCAGAAATGGCTACTGCTCACCATCCTGACACTGGTGGTCATATATATGCTAATCAGGTACTCAGCATAAACAGCAGTGCTAACATTTAGAGATAGCTGAATTGTCTGCCAAAGCTGCCATCTGAAATTGTATTAGAACACAGTGATGCAACTACAGCATCCCATGCACAAGTCCCCCATGCAACTTGCACACACCCACAGTTACAGGAAGAGAATTATTTATGGACCCATAATGAAACACTGTGTCTTCCCAGGCAGGGATAAAAATTATTACAGTTCAAATATCTAAACCCACCATAATGCTGACTTTGAGTATCACAGTACAGAACATTGCTAAATAGTAAAAAAACATCAGTTTTGCAGGGAAGCTGTGTCCTTGGCACTGCTCAGTATGGGAAGTGCGGTCTCCACACCAGAGATCTGTAAGTATACGTAATTGTAATGACACTTAAACTCTCAAAGTAAGAGAAAAGTAGTTTCTCTTCTCCAAGTTGCCCATATTCCTAGAAAGAAAGATGGCAGCTTTGGCAGACAATTCAGCTATCTCTAAATGTTAGCACTGCTGTTTATGCTGAGTACCTGATTAGCATATATATGACCACCAGTGTCAGGATGGTGAGCAGTAGCCATTTCTGCAGCCTACATATGTACTGTACAAATCCTATGCATGAAGGAAGGAAGGAAGGCAAGATAGACAGATAAATACATATGCAAGCCACAGCAGAATGTCAAATCATCATCAAATTTGACCTATAACCTGCTGCCACTTTTTCTGCTGTGCACAGCAGCTACAAACTGGCAATGACAAGAAAGCCTGGGCTGTGCTTCCCACTAGGGTTGTCACCTTTCCATCATGCCATTTCCTGACCAGCAAGGTGCACCCCTGTGTGATCTCACCACTCCCATTCCTGGTGATAACCTTGCCACATTTATTAAACCCACATCCAGAATCTTGACTTCTACAATAATTATTGTATGCAGTAAAAAATGTACAAGGGAAGCATCTAAAGGGAGCAACATGCTTTTAGGTTGAATAGAATAATGGTACATATAATTGCATTGCCTCCTGTGTGGTATATTATATGAATTTCCCAAATGGGCAGCTCTGGAGGGACTTCTAAGAAACAACTTGGATTATTTATAGATATATTTACTGGAATCTGTTAATGTACTCATTTAATGCCCCTACAAAAAGAAGTACAGGGAGAAATGTTGCATCTTTAGAGACAAAGCTAAGGCATGGTCTTTTATATAGATGGTACCAATACCTAGGATGAGAAAGAAATACTTGGAATAAATAAGGAATTATGTCACAGTAAGGCAGGAAAAAGGATGGACTGTTAAATGGCTCAGTTAGCCTGGTCAGTTGTAAGCTTGTATTATTTGGTTGCAGAAAGGAATTAAAACAAAACATGTGGTTAGGGCTCCATTTTCAGGTATGGAATGGTGTCAGAAGAATAGGGGGTTGTGAGGCTATCTCATGGTATTTTAAGGTGATAGAGGCTACAGTGATGGAGTAGGGAGTGGTCATCATGTTGCAGGCACTGGCCTATACTCCACAGCTTTTCAGAGCAATTTGGAGCAAATAACCATTGGTACAGTGGAACAGGTACAAGGGCTTATTACATGTAAATGATCTGGTGACTACTGTACTTCTCCAAGTTGGTTCAACCCAGCCAAAAGAAAGGTATTATGGCAGTGCTACATGCAGGCATTGGTAAATGGAAGAATAGTGAAGGAATTTAAAGCTGATCTGGTGACTTTTGTACCTCTCCAAGTTGGTTCAATCCAGCCAAATAAAAGATGTTCTGGCAGTGCTGCATGCAGGCATTGGTAAATGGAAGAACAGTGAAGGAATTTAAAGCTCACAGTAAGAACAGCCAGCATGTCTGAAAATTATGGGTAGCACTGCCCTAACATTGGGCATGTCTTGAGATGCAGTGGCTTGAATAAGCTTTCTAAATGCCAATGAAGGGTGGATGGCATTTTTGGGCGTAATGGGGCTGAATACATCTTTTCAGTTTTGCAGAGTACTGAGAAGGTAGTGACTCTGCTTAGTTTGGACATATACTAGTTAAATACTCATTTCAGACAGGGTCTGTAACGCACACCCATCATGCATGCAGCAGGTGCAGAAAACATATATATGTATATGTATGTGTGTATATGTATATGTCTATATGTATATAACTTCCGGATAACAGTTGTGCAAAATTTGTATTTCTGCCCAGCCCTATGTTCACTTGGGCTCATGGACTCTGCTGCAAGACTTCAGGAGAGGTGAATTTATACTTCCACTGGCTGCCAGTCTGCTGCATCATCAAAACTAGAGTGTGGTGCACCTCAGAATTTTGATAACTTGCAGCTTTAAAGGGATGATATTGGCAT
>NC_056751.1:393928929-394123929 GCF_019279795.1 Protopterus annectens
GTGCCAGAAGCACCTACTATATTAGCCCTATAAAGTAGCTACTGTGTTTAGCTATAACTTCTTGTCACAGGAGAGTTCCATTCCAAAGCTGACAAAAATCTGTTCAGTCACCTAAAGTTGTTTTTGTTCTCTAAAGTTACTTATTTCATGAATAGAAAAAGGGCTGAACTTAATTTTCTAGTTCATTGCTTCTCATAGCATTTCATTTGCCTGAATTTGGCAATTAGCTTATTGATCAGCTAGCCCAATTTCAGCAGGTCACGAAATACTCAAAGAAAAAAACAAGCTTCATTTATCCAATAGCAAATTATGACTTGGCAAGTACCCCATGTAACAAGTTAGAATGTCATTTTAACAAATGTGCTCTGAAAAGGATGCGTCTTTGTAAAGGCCACTAGTAGGCTGACATCACTAACAAATTTACTTGTGCCAATCCCAACAACTATACGGCCCCTAAACATTACATCCTTGCTGGGCACTGCTGCCAGTAATGCAACCCTGATGCAAAAGACTAAGCTGAACAGAAGGATAGAAGGTCAACGCCTGAATGCCCCTTTCAGCCAAGATCCATCCAGCCAGCACAGACACTGCCGCAACTCCAACAGATACAGTACTTAGACAGTTTTAGGAGATATAAAATCAGACTTTCATACTGCAGAGCTTGCTCAAATTGCTCCACAAGTCAGGAAGGTTGGCTATAATTCATAGAACTTTTTGATAGTATTCCTTCTGAATTCAACCTGTGTTTAGTAACAAGTAATTTGATGCAAGAAGATAATATACAAATCAAATAATGATTTTCACCTGAGTGATGCACAACAGGTATATTAAGAATGTTGTTATACCACTTAATTATGTTAGTCATTCCCACTTCTATATTAGCCTTTGGCCTTTACAGGTTGTGTCTTGCCCAAGACTTAAACAGCAAACTTCCAAAAGCTCTAGCTCCCTCCCTCCCACACTTTCACTCTGACTGCTAATTGGTCTGCCTTGTGGAGTGAAAATCAGCAGTAAAGGTAAAGAATCTTCAGCCCTTTCTAGCTGCCTCACGAGGAAGCAGCTCAGAAGTTCAAAGGAGAGGCAGTTGGCCTTCACCTTCAGTTCTGGCAGATAAGTCCCCAGAGGGAACCACTCCATACAGAATATTGCCCTTAAAAAATATCTGTTTATTTTAGTAGGGCTTTTTAGCAGTATTGCCCCTTTAGGAAACCCAATATCTTTCTAATATCGGATGTTTTCTGTCAGGGATTGCTAGTTTTAGCTTGCTTATATGAGGGCTATTTCTCTGAGAAAATGCACTGCTTATGTAAACATTATGCTTTTTATATAAAAGATTAGTGTTATGAAGTGTTTTATTTGGGGAGGCATTACTACTGGGTATGTTAGTGCTTCTGTTTACTGTGTGATATCTTGCCTGCCATTCTGTCGCACTGAATTTTCTAACAGAGTTTCTGACAGAAATTTTGTGTGCTTCTTTTGCATTACAGTGTTTAAGAGACTATGTAGATGAGTGTAAGTGTGCTGCTTGTGAACACCACTTGACAACTTGTCTTCTGACAGACTCATTCCGGCAAAGCTTACCGCATCAGAAGCATCCTTCTCAGTCACAGTGTGGATACTTAACCCGATCCTGCTGATCCAGCTCCTGTTGTACCTAGAAAGAAAAAAGCAACTTACCAGTGGGCCCTTGCAACTCCATGGGCTCATTCAATGCCTCAGCCAATAGTGGGTGGCTCTACAATGGTCATTAGTTATTTGTCAGTCGTCTCACTTACCTCTCCAGTTTCCACTGGTGTAGTCCTTTCAGGCATCATAAACTGGGGTCAGCCACATCTTTGGTTGTTCCAGGGTCCAAATTGGGCATGGGAGTGCCATCTTTTCTGGGTCAGGGAGACACACCAGTGGAAGTTGTTTAATGTATTTCAGGAAAGAAACCTTTTCCAAGTCAGTTATCAGCTATAACTGTAAAGAAAAAGGTTAAACATTGCACATCTGAAGACATGGTGACTGCTGGAAAAGATGATTTTCTTACCGTAGCTAAGAAGTTGTTCTAGGCTGTTATTCCTGGTTCTTAGAAATCTTTACCTGAAAAAGAAGTCAGTAGAACCATTCCTGAGGCAGACATATTAGAGGATTCTGACATACACAAGGACAGGGTTTCTTCTCCTGTAGATTCACAATCTCCTTTGGAGGAATTCCTTTTCTCAGACTATGGCCAGGATGAATGAGATGTTTTTTGGGGAACAACTGGAAGTGCCTTCCTCATTCCACTCCCATAACTCCTATAGTGCCAACCTTGAAGGCTGTATTTAATGCTGCCTGTTAACATATCTGATTCTCAGCCTTCAGTTCCCAAAAGGCAGATAGGTTTATAGTTTCTCAAACTAACAAACATTTGTTTTCCCACCTCAGGTCTATCCCTGGGGCCATATCTACATCTTCACCAGCTGAGAATAGGCTCCTAGTATCCTCAATCATTCCCCTGTCGACAAGGAAAGGAAGATATTGGATAGATTTGGTAAAGGAATACATTCTTCCACATTGGTGTATAGAACTTAACTATCAGACTTGTATGTGGAAGCTAGTGAGGTTTTTTGTACAGATACCTTGAGTATTATCTATCACAGTTTCAACTGAAGGTAGGCCCTATCTGAATTATATTGTTTCTAACATTTATCAGTTTCAAAACATGTCTTAAAGAGTGTATGTGATTGCACAGCTACTGTGTCTAGGGACACTGTATTGAGGAGATATGCCTGGGTATGTAAATGACATGTTTTCTGATGAGATAGACTAAACTTTTGAATTCAGCTTTAGATAAGGAGGTTTTATTTGGCTCATCTTCTTCTCAGGTCCTCAAACAATTTGAGAGAGGGAAATCAATACAGTGAGTTTCCAAGATTTTTCAACCCCCCCCCCTGCAAACTTCCAAGATAATTTTCCCATCTAAAAAACAAAACAAACAGTCCCTGCCTACTTAGCCAAATAGTAACCAAAAATAGATGGTGAAAGGGGAACAACGAAAAGCAAGGATATTTTCCTAAAAAGGGTCAGTCTATTACTTCAGAATGACTATGCAAGCATTCTTTTCCCCACTCCCACCCCTCCTACCCCATCGCTCAAAATCTGTCCTAGAAAATGTACATTCCCCATTGGCAACAGATTGTTTCACATTCTTGGGTGTTAAAAGTAGTTTAGGGGGAGTTCAGGAGGCACTGGATACAGATCTACCACCTTTCAGGGATCTTACTCTGTACCCTCCGAGCCAAACAAAATGTTTTCCTCATGCTCTTCAGCATTTCTCTTACCCTAGGAGTCATAGAATCAGTTCAGTTAAACCAAAGCCCAAAGGCTTCTGTTCCAGAATGTTTTTGGTACCAAAGAATGAATCGTAGAGACTAGTACTAGATCTTTCCTTCCTAAATCTGTATGTGAAAATTTCAAATTATTAACCCTTCAGAATCTGTTACCTCTCTTCCCCAGGAGAGCTTTATGGTAGCATTAAATCTAAAAGTTGCACATTTCTCAAGTCACAAGTCAAGGGTTTTGTGAAATTTATCAAGTTTTCTTAGTCCGAGTCACATTATCAGTTCTTTGCATTACCCCTCAGAGTTTATTTTTTTTAGCTCTGGGGGTGTTATACAAAATGGCAGCCCACATAGACTCCGACCAAAAAGCTTCAGCACAAACTAGTAGTAGTTACTTTTTAAATACTAGTCAAATAACATAACGTGTTTTAAGCAGTTTCATTTTAATCAGTAAAACTTCATCAGAGCAATGTTAAAACAGTCTAAAACCTTGATTTAAATACTTAATTGCATTATCACATGACAGCCGAGCCCCCAAAACTCAATATAAATTTAAAGCAACAAAAGTTTTTTTAAAAAAAACAACAAGGAATGTATAAGTTTATGCACCCACACACAAGTAAATAAACATTTAATTTATCCTAAACAATACACACACAAAATTATCTTTCAAGTGCCTTTAACTTCAACAGGCAACTTATTGATACATGATTGTTTAGTCCAGGTCACACACTGGCATTAAGCAAAAGTTGCCAGTAAAGTTCACATTTCTCTAAAAGTAATGGCCATGGGCCACCACATTCAGTTTCATTTACCTTTTCAGTAATCGTATACTTAAAATGTATGCCCTGGAAATTTATGTAGGTGCTTACCTAACACATTTTCTTTATTCTTAATGTCATTTATGTGGTTGCAAACTCTCTCCTTTAGTTTGCGCTCCATTTTACTTATATAGTAAACCAGAACATTGTCAACAAAGTGCGGCATATACCACGCCACTAGTATAACAATTATAAGCACCCCTCATTTGGTTTGTGTTTTACAAAGTGTCTAGCTCCAGTTATCACTCATTGCAGACTGAATGGTATTCACATATTTCCTCATGTAGACAACTTTGCAGAGTCCTTTCCCAGATGTCAAGACTCATTAAATGGGTTTCTTCTCTTCTGACCAGTCTGGGGTTCCAGATAAATCTTCACAAATCCTCCTTGACCCCATCACAGAGGAATGTCTTTCTAGGCTGTCTCACACACACCCTGTAGCAAAATAATTTTCTGGCACAGGAAAATGTGGATTTTTACCTGGAAACTTTTCTATGTTTCTCAAATCAGTCTCTGACTTCAGTCAGAGGATTTTGCAGGATTCTGGGGATCATGATTTCTGTGATACTCAAGATTCCTTTTGCCAGGTTGCATATGAGAGATTCAATGGTTCCTAAAAGACACAAGTGCCCAACATTTGCATCCTCTGATACTTCAGATACCAATCTTTGTCTTTGGGGAGAAAAAAATGAACTGCACTGGTAGAGACTTCAGATACAAACAAATCCAGGTCTTCTCTTTTTTTCTCTTCCTCCAAGCCAATGTTTAACTACAGACACCTCAAATTTGAGTTGGGGCAGTTTTAATGGAAGTAAAGATGTAAGGTCTGTGGAACTTCCCAGACAGACAAAAGTACGTCAATGTCAAAGGGATGTGGGCTGTGATCTGTGCCTTAATATTCCTTATACGTTCATAGGTAAGTATTAGACTACCTGCCCTTGTAGGCCATTTTAAGCCTAGCCAGTTTCCCTTTTTGTGCTCAAAATAACCCATCTTATTTGGTTATAGAGTGGCCTTACCCATCCTGTGGTTAATTGTATATTACACCTAATGAGAATAACTGGGATCCTACCATAGATAATTTGAGGGGACCAATGCATGGGATAAAGCATTTACGAAGTGCCTCTGTCCATTGGTAGTACAGGAGGCAGTTCTGGGGTAAATTTTCTCTTTCTCATCGATAGATCCAAGTTATGCTTGAATATAGACAGGGATAAACTTTCTTTTGTGTGGATGAGGAGTCTGTTTCAAAGCAGCAGTATTCTCTGCAAGATATACCTGTCCCTACAAACTAATCTCTTGATGTTGCAGATGATGTTTGGATCCCTATATCCTGTGACCCATTACTGATGAATTTGCACAGCTGCAAGTCAAACGGCATCAGTAATGGAGGATATAGGGATCCAAACGTCTTCTGCAACATCAAGAGATCAGTTTGGATCCCTATATCCTCCATTACTGATGCATTTACTGCACATCGGCAAGTCAAATGGCATCAGTAATGGAGGATATAGGGATCCAAAGTGATCTCTTGATGTTGCAGAAGATGTTTGGATCCCTATATCCTCCATTACTGATGCTGTTTGACTTGCCGATGTGCAGTAAATCCATCAGTAATGGGTCACAGGATACCTTGTATGCAAGACACAGGTCAACTTTTAGATGTCTACAAATTACTGAGTACAATGACAGGACAAGTCAATGTAGGACATGTTGTTTAGGCCTTGTATCCTTTCAGTAAGGTATTTATATGGGTGTTCCAGTTATTAAATGTATCTGGGCAGATACATGCCAAAGGGGGTATTATATTCAATGATAGGCCTAATGAGGACTGAAAATGCTGGACAATAACATCCCTAGATCTAGACACAATCCCTTTGTATATAAGCTGTGGAATATAGAAGGACTTTCTTACAGCAATAGACAAATGTCGGTCAAATGTTAGGTCACAGTCCACATAATTTCCCTAATCCAGAACAACTGGGTCAACTTTTAAGGGAATATTGTCAATGAAGTAGTTCCCTAGGATAGCCGACTTCCAAAGGATTCAATAATACATTTTTTGGCATTTGGTTTCAATCCATGACTTTGTCACCAGTTATTTGAGGCAAGCCTTCCTGCATGATGGCTACTTTATTTGCATATTTGATGGCTGCTCCTAGCTTGCAGTCATCTGCAAACTGTCAGCCACAGTCCTTTGGTACTGTCTTATGCTTCAGACAAGTAGATGCCAAAAAGGAAAGGTCTTCGTCATCTATGGTCCCTGGGACCTCTGCATGTGATTATGGACAACACCACAGTGATGTGGTATATAAAACAAGCTGGGGTATCAGATGGTACCCTCCATGCAGGATGGCTATGATGACATGGGAAGTAACTTTCAGCACTCTTTTACCCTCTAATCGTCTTGTATTCTTGTCAGAGCACAGCAGAGTGGTATACAAGCTAAGGAGAACCAGGGCAGACCTTCAGGAATGGAAATTTGAATGAGGGGGTCTTCCTGGAATTGATCCAGTTGTGGGGAATACCTCATGTAGATCTCTTTGCCTCCTTTCAATATAGGCAGCTGAACAAACTGCTTGCATGCAAGCCTGGAAAATGGATGTATTTCCATTCCCATGGATGGGAATGTTCCTTTATGCAATTCCAACCATTCCATTGATGTCCAGGGTAGTTCTGAAAATTCTGAAGGTCTCTCTGAAAATCATTTTGGTGACTCCCCTTTTTGGCCAAGGCAACATTGGTTCTGTCTTTTTATGGAATTGCCCAAGGGAAATTACCACAATCTTCCTTACAAACTGGACCTATTCACACAAGACAGGCGAGGTTGATACAACCCAATTTCAAATATCTTCAGCTAAAGACTTGAATGATTCAATTATAATTAATTTTAGGCACATCTTTAAAGAGAGCATGCAGCAGGTGCTAAAGGATCCAAAGAAAAAGTCTTAACTAAAAAATCTTATACTGGCAAATGGAGAGGATTTTCTAATTAGTGCCTAGACAGTAACCAGGGCCCTATCAGGGATAAGTTACCATTGCTGCTCTAATATTTGCATGAGTTGCTATCCTCTGGCATGTCTTATTCCTCTACCAAGATACATCATGTGCCTAGTTCAACATGTCTACCCATGGATCCTCCACTTTCTGCTGTGTTTTTAGTGATATAGTTTCTTAAGGGAGTTTTACACTGGAGACATCCTCATAAACATGTAATTTTGTCCTGGGATCTTAATATATAGTACTGGAAATTTTAACCATGTCTCCATTTGAAGCAGCATGTTTAGCTTACTTAAGGTTCATTACATGGAAAACTGTTCTTGTCACTGCTCTGATACATGCAAGATGAGTATCTGAGTGCAAGCTGCCGAGGTGGGTGAGCCCTATCCGGTCTTTCATAGAGAGAGCGTCTCATTCATAAATCGCTCATTCATGTAAAGGTTGATTCTTAGTTCACTTCCTTCTGTTCTAATCAGTATAGCAGTCAGCTTAATTAGCTAGCCATTCTTCATCTGCTTAGTACCTCTCTTCTTCACCCCTTCCCCTCTCTAATCTCACCTCGATATCTTGCTTTATATCCATGTAATCCCATGCTGCATCCTTGTTTCTTATCAGATCAAGTCTATTTGACGTCTGTCTCTCATCACCAAATAGTGTTTCTCATTCTCCTTACAGAGCCCTAAACTTCTGGCATTACAAGTTTTTCACCACTGCCTCCCTTTACGAGTTCTTCATCTCTTATTCTTTTGGCTTTCATTTTCTTGCTTTGCTTCTGTCTGCTCTTGCTTTCTTTTATAGTCTCTGTTCCAGTGTACCACTCATCTTCGTTCTACCAGCATACGGTTCAATTGACATGTGGTTGGAAGAACTATTATTGCTTGAGGACATCTCTGTGAACTTATGCAACTTCTTAAGGTGTCCTTTCCAATTATTCCCAAAATATTTGGTAACCCAAAAATACATTTGAATGTATTGGATCCACCATTATGATCAATAGTGGCAGCAAGTGGGTCACTCACAAGCCTTTTGCAAAATTTGTGGATACCAAATTGAAATGTCTCTATAAAGACTTCCCACATGTCTTAAGGAACTCATGGGATATTGTCCATAAATTAAACTTACACAGTGGTTATTGCTTACCTTGGATGTCAAAAATGTATTCACAGTGATTCAGCACGACATTGGTTTATCATGGTTCAGTGACATTGTTTTGGATTCCCATTTAGTTACTGACAACATGCTTACTCATCACTGATTTTATGGAAACAGTCCTGACCAACAGTTTCCTGTTTTTTGATGGAGAACATTTTAAACAGATCTCCGGGGTGGCAGTGAGTGTGGCTTGCACCCCAAACTTCCTTAACACGTTTTTATTAAAATGGGAAGATTATATGGTATTTAAACTGCACTATTTTCAGCACTGTAAGAGCTATTGTTGTTTTTTGGATGACACCTTTTTTATTTGGTCAGGTACTCCACACCAACTAGGGGTGTTCATAACAGAACTGGAGAAATCAACAGATTTTCTTAGATTTTCATCCCACATTGAAGAGCACAAGATATACTTTTTAGATCTTGCACTTGACAGGAATAGTGATGGCACATTAGATATATCTGTACATCATAAACCCACACACAGCAATTCATTTCTGCATTTCAGGAGTTGTCATCCTTTTCACAAAAAGAAAGATGTTGTAAAAAGTCAATTTGCACAAATTTCTAGGCTAACATCAAACAATGAAGACTGCTCCAGACTGAGTTATTAAAAAAACATGGTTTGGGATAGTGGATACCATGTGGAGTTGGTTGAGAAGATCAAAGAAGAAATCTGGGCAGAGAGAACTAAGACATACGTTCCAATTATACATCATGGTTTATGCACCAATGAAACCAACAGAGGTGAATGAAGAAATACAAATGATCAGAATCTCATCATTCCTCCTTGGATGCAGCAGACATCAAGAATATTATATTAAGAAACTGGCCACTAGTACAGAATGAAAGTGACTTCAAAGGACACTTTGATGGTATGCCCTCTTTTTACTATAAGAATCATCCAAACTTCAAGATAATTCTAGAGAGACCAGACAAAAAATCATGTACTGGAAGTTTTGATACATTGAAATGTGGCCGGTGCAAACAGTATATGTATATAAAAAATTACTACAGAGGTACACTGTGGGACACTGTTAGAAGATTACTTACTAGGGGAAGATATTTTTTGCTATACGTCTAAAGTTGTTTACCTTGCCCACTGTCAGTCATGCACAGCCTTTTATGTAGGCAAGACCAATAATTCACTTAATAAACATATTTATCAGCATTTCTAGTGTTCTCTCCTGTCTATCTGATGATTCTGGACATCTTGAAGCAATGTAGCAATTGCCTCATGTACACAGAAAACCCTCACCTCCTACCACTCAGCATTACAACCTGTGAGAGATGCACTTGTCTAGCCAAACTGGAGGTAAAGCTCTCTCCAGCCAAGACTGAACTTGACAGTCAAGAGGAGAAGGTAAACACTTGCATCACACCACACTCATCACATAGTCCCACTAAACCTACACCACCAAAATCCACACAAAAAAACATAAAAACATTTGCAGAGCTCTCAATAATAATCTGCTCAAGCAACAGAGACCTCCAAAGCAGAAACGCAAGCAACCTCTAACCCCCCACCACAACCCAAATGACACATAGCCTACAGATTTAGTGTGCCACTCAACCACAGCCCATAAGGCAAAACAACGTACCCAGCACACTAGTCATAGGTGACTCTATAGTCAGCCACACTGATGCCACATTCACCAGGCTAAACAAGGAAAAAGGTTACTGGCAGCTGCCTGTTGGGTGCCAGGATCCGCCACATAACCCACTCAAGTCACTCCATAACAAGTACAAATATGACTGTCATTGACCTGAGATGTACCTCCCTGGACTACATGAAAAGAGACATGGAAGAGGTCTCTGATCTTGTAGCCCAGGCAGGTATGACTCTAGCCCTGAGCAGCATCCTGCCTGGGCTACATGAAGAGACATGGAAAAACTCTCCGATCTTGTAGCACAGGCAGGTATGACCCTAGCCCTGAGTAGCATCATGCCATTGCCCAGAATGATACCACAGTACAAGGACAAAATGAGTGACTTCAACAATTGGCTAAGCTTCTGGTGTCATTCTAAGGGGATCCAGTATCTGTCTGCCTGGGACGACATGGTCGACGGACCATGATGCTTTGCCAGAGATGGCCTACACCTGTCACCCCTGGGATTCTGGATACTGGCTAAAGCTCTTGCCACCCCTATAGTGCCTTTTTTATGCAAGGTTCAAATGACAAATTCACCACTGTAACAGGAACAGGCAAGCAAAAACTGAGGGTAATGCTACTCAATGCTAGAAGTCTAAATCTCAAAATGCACTTCCTCGAGGCACTCCTTAAAATGGAGAACATTAATATCTATGCAGTGAAAGAGACCTGGTTCAAGGCTCCAGAGAACACCCCTGCATTACCAGGCTATAACTCATACCACACTTTTCGGCCAGCTAACCTGGACTGGAACACCAAAGGCGGAGGTGTGTCCATATTCATTAAGGATATCCACACCTCCAGGCTAGTTGCTCAGCATAATGCAGCTGAGGTTATCCAAGTGCAACTAACTCTGGGCAAAACTGCAATCCAAATTGTAGCTTGCTACAGATCCCCCATTGTGCCCCAGGATTCCTACTCCTCTTTTCTTGATATACTGGAAAATATTAGGGTTCAACCAAATACCCTAATAATGGGCAATTTCAAATACCCCACCATTAAATCTGAAAACTACTCATGTACCAACTCCTTCTCTCAACGCTTTCTGGAATTCATAAATTCCAGTGTCCTGGATCAACTTATCCACACCCCCCACCAGGGGTAACAATATCCTAGACCTAGTCATTACCAGCATGAGTGACAGCTGTTCCACACCTGAAGTCAGCTCCTTGTTGGTCAAATCTGATCATAAGCTAATCACCCTAGACTGCCACATCCCACCCCCACCCCCCATTAAGAAACCACGGTAAAAAAATTCTCCAAAGCCAACTTCATGCTTCTTAAGACAGAAGTGGCGAACTTCATGACACCCATGCAGATGGACAATACAGTTATGACAGCTGAATCCTACACAAATGCACTCTATAAGCACTTACATGAGTGCATGGATTGTGCTATCCCAAATGGAACCAAGACGGTATCCTCCAAAAAAAGGAAGCCAATCTGGTGGTCCCCTGCCATAAACAAACTCTACAACAGAAGAAAAAACTGATCAAAAAGAGAGTAAAATCCCATTAGTGAAGTAGCTCCCTGGTCAGCCTCAGTAAGAAGGTGAGATCCCTTATAAGATCCTCCAAAGCTAGCTATGAAAACAAAATTCCACTGATTCTAGGGACAACCACAAAGCATTCTATAGCTATGTCAAGAATCTCAGATCTGCTCTGAGGTACAGCACAACAGCACAAAAATTACAGAACCAACTGATATTGCCAACATCCTGGCAGATAGGTTTCGGTGCTGACTTTACCCCCCTCTCACCCCCTAAAGGGTCCATATCTATACAGGAAGAATGCAGAGTCCCTGTAATCACAACTATGCAGGTAAAAGCTGCACTCTCTAAAGCCAAAAACACAACATCCATGGGACCGGACAACATCCCAGGCTGTGTTTTACATGAACTTCAGAACGAACTGGCTCCCCACCTAAGCACCATGTTCAATCATAGTCTCATGTCAGGCTTTGTGCTCACTGAATGGCACATGGCAACAGTTAACCCACTCCAGAAAGGGGGAGCCACCTCTGGTCCCTGGAACTATTGCCCTATTAGCCTGACGAGCCTGGTCTGTAAGGCCATGGAACGTATCATCATGGAACTCATAAACAAAGACATTGGTAACCTCCAAACTCTGGACCCCACCCAGTTTGGGTTTGTGAAAGGCAGATCATGCCTCCTGAACCTGATCAACTTCTTTGAGGCAGTCACCAAAGCCGTAGACAAGGGTAACGTAGTTCACATAGTCTTTCTTGACCTCGCCAAGGCTTTCGACACCATCCCCCATTCTGGAATTATAGCTAAACTCACTAAACTAGGTATAAATCCCTACGTCACTAGATGGGTTGCCAACTGGCTCACTGACAGAGCCCACACTGTAAAAGTTGCAGACTCCAAATCTGACTTCACACCAGTGACAAGTGGATAACCACAGGGTTCAGTCCTGGGACCTCTCCTGTTTGGTATCTACTTCTCTGAAGTACAGGCTAACACAAAAGGCCTTTGGCTAATGAAGTTCACAGATGTCTGCAAACTAGGAGCCATAGTCGAGTCCCCAAATGATGTGGACATCCTACAGAAGGGTCTCACTGAGACAGATGCCTGGTGTCAAAGCCATGGCCTCAAGCTCAATGCCAAAAAGTCCATTGTCATCCCCTTTGTTAAAAACTCTGTACCCATGAACTACCACATAGGCGGCAGTCTACTTAATGCCAAATGTGTGATGAGACCTTGGGACCCAGGTGGACAGTAGTCTCTCCTTTGATAATCACATCACCACAGTAGTCAGGAAATCCTTTTGTGGCACACCTCATCACAAAAGGGTTCTCATCCAGGAATAAAGAGGTCACTGTTCCCCTCTACTTGACACTCATTAGACCCATTATAGAGTGAAACACCCCTTATGGAATGTACTCACAAGACATCTGCAGCAGCAGCTGGAAAGGCTACAGAAGAACCTCACAAAGAGTATTATTGGCCTCAAACAAATGCCCTACACTGACCATCTCAAAAAAATCCAGCTTTGCTCTGTAGTATATCATCTACTCCGAGGAGACCTCTGCCTAACATATAAAGCTATGTTAAACCCAGAGCTGTTGGACATGCTACACCTAAAGAAATCTCGATCCCTCTGAGCGACCTAAACCTTGTCACCACAATAAACAGAATATGCTGGAGGGATAGAGTCCTGTCCCAGAAACTTCCCATACTCTTGAACAAGCTACCCATCTATGTCAAGCAAAGTTCCTCATTAGCATTATTCAAGAAAAATCTTGATGAGTGGATGGGAAATAGGAAATACACCCCGGGGATCACTTCTGTGGCTCTGCTTGACAGGGCCACAGGAAAATAGCTTTCTTGGGTGGCATAAGCCAGGGAACCTTGTTGGCTAGGCTTATTTAGGCCCTTCGTCCAAAAGCCTAGTTACCTACCCATGAACCTATTAAAAAAGACGACAAAAGTGCTCTGGCAAGGCATGCTATAAGATGTGAACATTTTTCTATGTTTAGATTTTCCATTCTTGAAAGGATTACAGATGAAAACAGCAAAAGGGACTGGTAGAATTTATTGTTGCACAAAGAATTATGTTGGCAGTTACGTTGGATGGCACTAGTATACCAGGTTTAAATGAAGCAGCATCCATTACTAGTGAACTGAAATAAGGCTTCTAAACTTTGAGCTTTGATTGCATATTTTAAAATGAATTTTAAAGTAATTTTTTCTGCACCCTATTCAGTGGCAGAATGCTGTTTTTGCTCTCATAGTGGATCTTTTAATATTTTCTTGCTTGACTTGTTGACAGTGGTTTTCAGTGTTACAAAGTTTCACTATTGTTTTTAAACAGCACAGGGTACTTTTAAATTGCACAAGTCACTTTAAGAATGTTGGCAGCCTTTTTTGTGATACATTGTTACATACTTCCAATTTGTTACATGCTTTCTGAAACAGCCCCTTTTTATATCAGACAGGGTGTCCTCATGATGTTATGGCCTTTTTAGGTCTTTTTATTTCTTTCCGAAGATGTCCACAATAAGTTGGATGAAAGTGCTAACATTTTAAATGGTTTTGCAAGAAAAGCTACAGTCAGAACCGTTTGACTGTCCTGATTGTTTAGGTTTTTGGATTTACTTGGTTTATGATCTGCAGTCTCTTGCTAGTTAGTTTATTTTAAGAGTATGTCATCTGCATGCACCTTCTGACTATATATTTCCACAGTGCTATCCCTTTTAGACAAACATGGAGTATGTTCTTAGCATTGGTAAAAAAAAAAATTTGTAATACCAAACCTCCCACGGCCTCATCTCCAGCCAGCCCATATTCTTGTTAATTGTTCATTCCATCAGCAGCAATTGTATTTCTTCATTCTCTCATTTCTGTGATGGTTAATTTCATGGGTAGCAGTTCTAAGGATACCAACCATGCATCCTTTTTCTCTACGCTTGCAAGCTACCTTCCTAGCAGTCATTAATGCCTCCTCACTCTTCCATATAAGTCACTTGCAGCCTTGTGTATTGTGACTGCCTTAGTCATTTTCTCACACACAGTTCTATGCAGAATTCCTGGTACCATTTTCATGGCCACGAGGTTCCTTCTGTCTGTTTCTTATTACCTCCTCCTGGTCTACAGTTCTCACTCCCTGTCCATCAGTGTTAACGCCCACTCCTATTCAAACATATAATCTGTTCCATTTTATTAGACCCTATCTCCTTCCTGACATCACACAGGCAGGTAGGTAATGACCGTTATTAGTAATACCCCCAGCTTCCTGCCCTCTACATCAAATGTAAGGTACCCCCTGCATCTGACTGAACTGTTCTTTTAAAACTCCTTCCACTCTCCACTACTCACTAACCCTCATTCCAACATTTATCTTCTCCTACAGTTTATTTAGTCTTTATCTTGGAGATCCCTGAACCACATCTTGAACCCACAACTGGAGCACATTCATCATCTCTGTTTCTCCAGTCTCTACTGCTTCTTGGAAACTGTTTTAGAGGAACACTATTAGGTTCTAGGCAACAGAAATTTCAGTATCACTGAACTACTTTATAAGGAACTATGCAACATTCCTAACATTGCCAGTCAACACCCTGTTGACTAAATTATTTGGACAAATGTAACATTATGCACACTTATAGCTAGTAAATTAGCATGGCAGACACTTGCAAAAGAACAGTTACCACTGCCTGTACTAAATCTGAACATATGAAAAAAGACAAATCCCTCCATTTCTTCTGTTAACTCAGTCTGTATTACATAGCTGCATACTTAGTACACATCTCAAACCAGATGCAGATAAAATGATTGTGATATATGTGAAAAAGTTAGGCACTGTTATTTGTGCTAGCATGTCTGGCTGAGTTTTTCTACATAATTTCATATTAACCTGTGTTTTATATGCAAGCATGACTAGCTATGATATTGTAAATAGGTTCTTGCATCTTGATTTGTAATCTGTTTGTACAGAATGTTTTAACAAGACTTGACCAGGGTCTTTTACATTTCTAACTGTGCATGTTTGTTAAGAAAGATTCTTAAGACAAACTGCCTCAGATTCAGCTGATCTGCAGATGATGACATTGGAATGTTGACATCTGCTATGTGTTACCGTCAGAAGCTGAAAGACAGGAAGGATCTTTAGAAATCAGCTGTTGGTTGATTTTCAAAATAAGAAATGAAAAGTAGAACTAGAACAATTGTGACAGACTAGTCTATAAAAGAGCCTACTGAAGTCAGTCGTCAGTAGTCTGTTGTCAGTTAACAGCTAGTTGTGAGTTGTTCACGGATGTACTGTGCAGTGGATACCCAAAAGGACTTACCAAGAACTGTAAACTGGCCTTTCCTCTTTTGGAATAATTTAGTTTAGATCAGGGGCAGTGTTCTTTAGTTGGATAGGAAATTATAACTAATCAGTTAGATCAGGTATAGTTTTTCTAAATGTTGCATATCTATCATTCAGTATTAATTTCATTTTCCTAGTGATTGAGTTCTGTTTATTGGAAATTACTGTTTTATATTTTTAATTATTCTCTTCATTATTTAATATTTTTATTAAGTTACATTGTAGCTGGTCAACCAGTGTTTTATTTAGTGATTAGACAGTACTTTACTTGCCTTGATAACTTCCCAGGTCACTCTGAAAGTCATCTGCTTAGGTCATTTGCTACAATTTTTTTATATTTAATTTTTCATAATTTGACACCCCTTTAGAATGGCATGAAGGGACTCTAATTGGTCACAGCATTACTGTATTATTTTGGGGAAGGGATACAGCTGGAAATCTGTGTCAGGCTTTCATAGAAGTGTTTGGATGTGTGAGATTTAATTTGTATATTAGAGGTCCTAAACTGGGTCACATTGCTCTGAAGTGTGTAATAAGGAGTTGCATTAGGGGTGGACAGAAGTATACAGTCCAGTCTCAGGCAATAGGGTCTGTTTCTGTTGCCCTCCTAGGGGAAAACTGTGGAATATTGCTCCTGTTTGAGTGATGGTCTCACATTCCAGTGATTAGTGAGGACTGAAGCTCCTTAGTTACTGACCCAGGATAGTAGGGGGTGTCACATTATTTGGTGGCAGTTCAGTGGGATATTATCTGGATGTCACATTAATTGGTGGCAGGTTGGTGGAATAATAACCAGATGTCACAATATACTTCTCTATTTCATTAATTATTTGTCTTTGTGTCACTGGAGAGTCTACTCACTCCAGATTTTATAAAATAAGTGTCATGCATAAATTAAAAAAATACCTTTAATGCAACAACAAAGTTATAAAGGGGTCCATGGAATGGGTAGGGGCATCAGGTTGCTTAACAGTAAGCAAACAGTGCAAGAAGAAAGCATAGACAGCTGGTGGGATTTTGAGTTGAAAAGGAAGAATTATCATAAGTTAAGGGCATTGTTCACCTTCTTAACATACAGCTGAGAAAACCACCTCTAAATTAATGGGTAAAGTTCTGTAGACTTCATCTTCCCAAGGGCACAGATAGGATAGAGGCAGAGGGGAGAACATAATGATGCATACTGTTCTCCAGAAGCTATATAAGCAGATACTAGGATTGGAAGGCATGGTTGGATACTATGGTAACATTTAAGTACCTCAAAAATATAGAATCCAAGTTGACATACTAGCTAAATAAAGAAAGTTGCTTAGGAATAAGACACAAGGTAAACAGCTCAGGAGAAGTTTTTTTCATAAAGAATGTCAAGGCTCAAAAAGCTTCCTAAAAATATTGTAATAGGTCAAAATGTGATGTAGTTTAACAAATACTACTATAGCCACTACAGTGGCTCAGTCGTGCTACCTCTGTCTCACACGTCTGAAGTACAATCCTGTCATCCATTCCTGTCTGTGTGAAATTCTCCCTGTGTCTGTGAGGTTTTTCTCCAGATAGTCTGGTTTCTAGCTACTTTGCAAAAACATGGTGGTAGAGTAGTTACACTGTTTTTGCATATATGCATATAATTGGGAGTTACTTAACTGAACGTTTTTGCAACTTACCTGGTGTCACGCTAACACCTGGGATTTCTGCCACCTGTGTTCGTCCTCTCTACATTTGGGCTCTCTTCACTCCCCTACCCCCAAATTCCACCCACCCCTACTACTCCTAAACTTACATCCCATTAGTCCACGCAGTACTTCAAACACACAAATCATATCCTAGTAGTTCACCTTATACTCTAGCCACTGGCATTTGAACTACTTTTCTAAATGTCTCCCTCTACTTCACATTTACTTTTCTTACCTCATACTATACTATTTCTAATTCTACTACTACATCATTCTTTCAACTCTTAATTATATATCACTAAGCCAACAACTGTAACATTCTTCCTATAAACTACATATGAAAGTGACTCAGAAATATCTCCCTATATCTATCAAATAACTCCACTACTCTTCTCTAAAGTAGAAATTTCCCCAGCAAACACATCTATTCATTATATTCCATTAAAAGACTGTACCCTCTCCCATCTATTCTGTGTTCGTAGTTCTGTGAGAAAACTGGTCTACTTTTAATTAATGAAAACTCACTTAACCAAATCTCTGAAGACTGAGATGACTTTGCCAAACCCACTAAAGAGGGAACATTTGGATGATCAGAAAGTTACCCTGGGAAAGGAACCACTTGGCCACCATGGTGAACATTGCCCCTTTCCCCACTGTCGTGCAATCTCAGAGTTTGTATATTTAGTTAGGGGGTGGGTTTAATTTGCTTCTTTTATTATTATTTTTGTGGTGCAGACAAGTGGTTACTTACCCGGGAGTGATCTGGGTGTTAATTCTTTAGTAGTTTTTCAGAGATTCAGGTAAGTGGGTTTTTGTTCATTAGAAGTAGACCCAAGGAAACAATTTCCCATTTCTCCTCTCTAACACATCCTTATTCATATCCCTCTGCAGAGACATACACCCCAGTCCAGGTTCCACTTCCCCTATCCTTCCTACACAATCCAACTTTGCTAACTCTTGCAAATCCCTACATATTGTAACACTGAACTTACAAAGTATTCACAACAAAACTACAGATCTTCATGCCTGGATAGGTATCAGTAAACCAGATATCATTGCTACCACCGAGAGCTAGCTTAAACCAAATATAAAAGATGCAGAAATCCTCCCTCCAGGCTACAGTGCAATAAGGACTGATAGAGTCCACAAAAAAGGAGGTGGCGTAGCACTCCTTTGCCCTAATATCTACAATATATTCCCATACAAATATAACACCCCACAATTCTCTACTGCTGAAATTCTAGTCTCCTTCCTAAAAATAAGTCAAAAAGTTTATGTATTATTTTCCTTTACATTCCCCCTAGGAATAACATACCAATACTGGAAGAAATACTGTCATGGGTCTCTAGTAATATTAAAAATGAAATCATTATTCTGGGCGATGAAATATTAACAAGTTAAACTTTTTTTCTATATTTCCATCCTCAGGTATAAGCTTGCACCTCCCCTACAAGGTATAATAGTAATACTGATGAGGGCTGTATCCTACACTGAATATTGGTGGCTGAACCTCCTAAAATCTCCTCAGCTGGTACTCTCCCAAATCCTCTAAGAGATCACCTCCCAGCCCTTTGTTCATCGAACAGCACCCTCCTTCCACAAGGAGCATCATTAGAAACACATTAGAAATCTTGCCAGTTTTAACCCTCAGACATGCACTGATATACTAAAAAGTATGAATTGACTAACTTAAAATATCTTCCTCTAGAAGACGCACTGGATTACTTTAACACAACTTTTTTGGAAACATTAGACTGTCTTGCACCTCCTAGAGTAAAAAGGATGAAAAACAAGCATTCTTCATGGCTAACTAAGCCTATTAAAGAACTGTTGCTAGCGAGATAAAACATGGAAGCATTGGCAAAAACTTAAACTATTGAGATACCAATTGCTCTGTAGCCAAGTAAAAAGAATAGTATCCAAAGACAAAAAAGACTACTGTTTTAATTTTCAAACAAACCTAAGCAGAATCCCCAAAAAATCTGAACATCTTTAGGATCACTTCTAAACCCTGGCACAAAAACCAACCCATGTCCACGCACAGACAAAACATTAGAACAAATAGCCAGTCTCTTCAACTCACACTTCATAAATTCTATAGGTAACATCACTGGTAACTTTCCACAACTCCACTCTAGTACAAACTGTACTGGAACAGCCACATTATGTCATCTTCCCAATCCCCTTCCTGTACTACCTCACTTACATTTGAAGCAACTATAAATGCTTCACCCACATTCTCACTCACTACAATCCCAAACTCTACTATAAAAAGCCTACTTCTCAAGCTAAAACCCAGGTCTAATACAGCAGACATGCTTCCTACTGAAAATCTAAAACTCACTGCAGAAGCCATTGTGTACCCTGTTAGTATACCAATCAACAGGTGCATCTGAGAGTCATGTGTCCTAAAACTTTGGAAAAGAGCTTTTCTTTTTCCTCTGCACAAAGGAGGCAACTTGATAGATATCGCAAACTACTGACCCATAACCATTTTATCTCATATCTCTAAGCTCCTGGACAAATGCATGCACATGCAACTTCTCTATTTCCTTTTTAATAACCAAATCCTGTCTTCAAGTCAACATGGATTCAGACCAGGCCATAGTACTACAACTGTCCTAATATCCTTCATGGCACAGCTAATAAAGCTTGTGACTCGGGGAAAATTGTATCTACCCTATTTCTTGATCTATCAAAAACATTTGATACGGTATTTCACTCCCACTTCTCTAACACTGGTCTATCACCCCCCTCTCTTCACTGATTTTCTAGTTACTTATCAGACAGGCAACTCGCAGTTAGATGGCAAAACTCTATCACCATATCTTCACACCTTTACCGCTGTTCCCCAAGGCTGTACATAAGGGCCACTCCTGTTTAGTATCTTCACTAATCATATACACTCTTCATTTAGTCTGGAGTCTATCATACAATTTGCAAATGACTCTACTATTATATGTTCCGCAGACACTAAATCAGATCTGTGACAAATCACTCAATCAGCATTTGCTTCCATATAGACCTGGTGTATAATAACCATTTGTCTCGTAATCACAACAAAACCAAACTTATTATATTCACCCTCAAGAAAAACACTCTCATAAATAAATCTCAGTTCAGTATTCTTTCTCAGAGTAACACACAAATAGAAGTAGTTAGTCATACTAAACTGCTAGGAGTAACAGGTTCATAGGTAGGTACTAGGCTATTGGCCCTAGAGCCCAAGCAGAGCCACAGAAGATCCAGTCATCAAGACCAGGAATCTATCCCTCCAGCATGTCCTGTTTGGAACAATGACCTGTCTTTTCTGGATAAGAAACTTTTGGGATGAGCACCTGTGTCCCAAGGTCTCTTATCACACTTTTGGTGTTTAGTAGACTAAGTTTTTAGGGGATGACAATGAACTTTTGGCATTGAGTTTGAGGCCATGGTGACACCAGGCATCTGTCTCAGTGAGGCCCTCTTGTAGGATGTCCACATCTTGTTAGCCTGTACTTCAGAGAAGTAGATACCAAACAGGAGAGGGAACACTGACTGATGCTGTGGTACTCACACTCTGGTCACTCTCTGAGTTTGATTTGGAGTCTGTCTGCTTTTCACAGTGTGGGTTCAGTATCCATCCAGTTGGCAAACCCATCTCATAACATAGGGATTTATTAGTAGTTTAGTGAGTTTATCTATAATTCCAGAGTGGAGGATGATGTTGAAATGCCATCTAGGTGTAGGCTGTGTGTGAACCTGAATCTCCATCATGCCTTTTGGGGACTGGGGAAGAAGTTTGTTTTTTTTGGGAGACATGATCTGAGTCAGACTTTACAAACCCGAACTGTGTGGGGTCGAATGCCTTTGTTTGAGTTTCATGATGATACGTTCCATGGCCTTGCAGACCAGGCTCATCTCAGGCTAATGGGGTGGTAGTTCCCAGGGTATGTCATGGCTCCCCTTTGTGGAGTGCGATAACCGTCATGGTGCGCCATTCAATTGGCATAAAGCCTGAGGTGAGGCTGACTGAACATGGTACTTAGGTGGGGTGCCAGTTCATTCTGTAGTTCATGTAGAAGGCAACCTGTATAAAATTTAATATTTATTAGTAATGAAAAAAAAATGTTTAAATTGTAGACATTATTCTACACTTTTTTGGGAGTATATTTATTGTTTGTGTGTGTGTGTGAATGTGTTTTAGAGGCTTATACCTTTAAATGGATTGACAATCAACACCTATGTGATTAAGAGTGTTATATAAGTTTTTTATTTTAGAAAATGAAAGTGCTCAAAGACATTCTTCCTGTAAGCACTGAACCTATCTGCCAGGATGTTGGCAACATCAGTTGGCTCTGTATATTTAGGTTAACTATCTTTGGAGGATTTTATGAGGGATCTCAGTTTACTGAGGCTGACCAGGGAGTTCCTCCCATCATGGGATTTTACTCTGTTTTGCAACAGTTTCTTTCTTCTGCTGTAGAGTTTGTTTATGGCAGAAGACCACCAGATTGGCTTCCTTTTTTTGGAGGAGAACATCTTGGTTCTGTTAGGGATAGCACAATCCATGCACTCGTGTAAATGCTTATAAAGTGCATTTGTGTAGGATTCAGCAGTCATACTTCTATTGTCCATCTGCATGGGTGTTGTGAAGTTAGCCACTTCTGTCTTAAGAAGCGTGAAGTTGGCTTTGGAGACATTTTTTACAGTTGTCCTCCTAATGGGGGATGGGAGTGGGATGTGGATGTCTAGGGTGATTAGCTTGTGGTCAGATCTGACCAACAAGGAATTGACCTCTGGTGTGGAACACCGATTGCCCATGTTGGTGATGACCAGGTCTAGGATATTGCTGCCCCTGGTGGGGGTGTGGATAAGTTGATCCAAGGGTTGGAATTTATGAATTCCAGAAAACGTTGAGCAAAAGTGTTGGTACATGAGTAGTTTTCCCAGTTAATGGTGGGGTAGTTGAAATCGCCCATTATTAGGGTGTTGAGTTGTACCCTAATATTTTCCAGTTTATCAAGAAATGAGGAGTGGGGGGTCTGTAGCAAGCTACAGTCTGGATTGTGGTCTTGCCCAGAGTTAGTTCAACGTGGATAATCTCAGATGCATTATGCTGAGCCAACTAGCTTGGTGGTGTGGATATCCTTAATGAATATGGACATGCCTCCACCTTTAGTGCTTCGGGCCAGGTTAGTTGGCTGAAAGGTGTGGCATGAATTATAGCCTGGTAATGCAGGGGTGCTCTCTGGAGCTTTGAACCAGGTCTCTGTCACTGCACAGATGTCGATGTTCTCCATTTTAAGGAGTGCCTCGAGTGAGTGCATTTTGAGGATTAGACTTCTAGCATTGAGTAGCATTACCCTCAGATTTTGCTTGCATGTGCCTGTTGTGGTGGTGAATTTGTCATTTGAACCTTGCTTGAAAAAGGAACTATATGGGTGGCAAGAGCCTTAGCCAGTATCTGAAATCCCAAGGGCGACAGGTGCAGGCCATCTCTGGCAAAGCATCGTGGTCTGTCGATCATATCATCCCATGCTTCCCTAACTGATATCAGGCTAGGTATTATATAAATCATGAGATTAAGCCTAGAGAACAGAAAAGTTGTTGTGTCTTTCGGGTTTTCCCGGTTAGGGGTCGCCACAGTGGAACTCCGGTCCGCTAATGGTTGGCAGTAGATTTTTACGTGCCAAGTTGCCGGCCCTGATGCACAACCTTCAATGAAGGTACGCCCATTCACGCATGTCTCCACACAGAAGACGCTCTGGCTGAGAATCGAACAGGACAATGTCTTACTGTGAGGCGACAACGCTACTACAGCACCAGCACCGCAGTTAGAGAACAGAAAAGTATTACCGCAAAATAATCTAGCAGGACAATGTCTTTAATTGCATTTCATGACATCATGAACAATAGAATTCAAAGAAGAGAGTAGCTTGTAGAATGTACAGCCCACATGATCATTCCTGGAGCCAAATATATCACATTCAGTGTCTGAGCTCTTCACCCTATCAAATTTAACATACTGTAAGAGCCAAGCTTTGCCTGCCCACTTGTGTAAGAGACTGGACAGAAATAAGCCAGGCAATTAACGATCTAAAAAGATAAGACTGGCATCTACCAAACATTAACAGAACTGCTTTGCATATAGAAATAGGCTTCTGGATTCATAAATAGTTAAGATGCATTCTGCACACTGTGTTTGGTACATCACCCTTCAGTACCACAAGGATCATGGTACTGACATGCACCATTTAAAAGCATGTCTTTTTTATGGGAGGCACACGTGCATGTGGTAGAGAGTGCTGCTGTATGTATTTTGATATTATAGATATGTTCAGTCACTGTGCCGTACAGTGCTGCAAAAAAATGATGTATAGTAAGGTGCAATTTGTCTGCCATACAAAACAGCTGCTGCCTGCTGCACTGTGATCTTCCCTCAAGTGTAAATACAATTCATAAAGATTTATCATTCATTGGACGTAATGGCAGAGGGGCGGAGACATGAAGATGGTAGATAATGAGCTAATCGTATGTTGTGGGAGCTCCCACTGGCAGGAGCTCAGCAGCATCACTTGGTGGCGTAGAGAAAGATATATTTGTGTAACACTGTAAGGAACTCTGCTGTGGTTAAGGTTTTTCCAACCAAGCAAAGGATTTTATTTATTTTTTTCACATGTTGTGCAGATGCACTGGTCAGCTCTGTCAGCTAAGGAAGCAGCAGGGAAGATAGTTTGGTGAAGATGGTAAGTACACTGTTCTGGTCCCATAACCTATTAGATAGGACCAGCACATACACAGTTGGCGTAGGGTCTCTGAATCATTTAGTCCTAATGGGAGTAACTTTTTCTGAGGGGTCACTAATTTGCCAAACTTTTACACAAGCAAGATGTTATTTTTATTTTAGCTCTTTCCTCGTGCCCTTAAAAGGACACCGGACAGCGAGTTAAGAGGTTTGCTTTTCTTTTTAGTGCTCTCCACTGTTTTTCAAAAGATGAAGGGAACATTCTAGTTTGTATTGTTTATATATTTTCTGTTGGTGTTGTGTCAGGCACTTAAGTGAAAGGTCCCAAGCCAATCTGCAACTTTACTGAGCTTTATAGGCATCCTCCTATGATAGGACACTAGTTTGCCTATCTTCTACACAATGAAAAGATGTTTCTCCTCATGTCCTTATAAGGATACTAAAGTATTAAAGGTTTATTTTTCTTTTGAGTGCTCTCCACTGTCATTCTAAACTTGCAAGGAATACTGTTTTGTAGTCTTTCTATATTTCCATGAGGTTTTATGTCAGATACATGAATGAGGGGTGCACAAGCCAATCAGCAACCTTTACTGAGCATTATAAGCATTCTGCTATGACAGAACTAGTTTGCCCAACTCTTACACAAAAAAGAGGTCTGGCTTTATTTTTTGTCTCTCCTCATGTCACTATAAGGACACCAAGGTTACACAGGTCTGTATTTTCTTTTAGTACTCTCTCCAGTATTTCTAAAGATGCTAAGAGCAGTCTTATTTTATATCAAGTTTACATTTCCTAATGGATTACTGTCAGCCACTGAAGCAGAGAGTGCCCTAGCCAATCAGCAATGTTCACTGAGCACTGTAAGTCTCTTCTCACTTTAATTTCTCCAAGTATTTTTAGGTTCCCAGCTCAAGGCACAGTTTCAGTTTTTGATATTAACCAAGAGTGCTCTTCTCAGCACCTAGAAAGTGCCCAGAATTGCCTCTTTCTATAACTCAGCAGGAACTTCAGCAAAGGATAGGGAATGGAATACAAAGGTGAATGCATATGGGTTAAAACTGAGTATAGATAAGACAGTTGCATTTTTTTAAGATTTTTTTTTATTAATTTTAACATATTTACAATATATATATATATATATATATATATATATATATATATATATATATATATATATATATATACATACAGTAAATAAGACAACTGTCATGGCAGCAAATGTGGGAAATCAGACAAAGCTGAGAATTGAGATAGAAGGTAAAATCATGGAACAAATTAACATCTTCAAGTATCTGGGATGAGTGGCTGAAGAGAAGGGAAGCCTGAGTCTGGAGGTCAAGGCTAGAATCAGAGGGGCTGCAGCCAACTGGTACAGAGTGCCAGGGGTAGTGTATGACAGAAGAATCCCAAAGTAGCTTAAAAGTAAAGTGTACAAAACAGTGGTGTGATCAGTACTATTGTATGATACAGAAGCCTGGGCAGTAAAGGAAGAGCAGCTAATAATTGATGAGAACCTGAAATCTGACCTGCACATACAACACAACATCAGTAAAACACATCAGAAACAAGGTATTCTTTACATGCATAAACATTTCCTTTCTCATCCCACTAAACAAGTACTAGCTACCACTTATCTGCTTCCCTGTCTTATATACAGTGCCCCTTGCTCATTAGCCTGTTTTCCTCCCTGAAAACTTAACTAGAAACATGTTATAACAAAATTGCCAAGTTTGCAACAAATGCCAGACATATTCTACCCACCACTGTACATCCCTACACTCACTGAACTGGCTTGAACTCCCAGACTAACTCACCTACCTGCAATTAAGTACAGCATATAAAATTATTTTCAAACCCTCAGATTGTCGTGCTATAAGTTATTTACCCACTATCTTCCGAATAGGTCCCTTAGATCCGCAAAACAGTACCTTTTGCAAACTCATAAACTCAACCTACCTGCAGGCCAACTGATTTATTCTTGTGTTGTAGCTGGAGCCTGGAATGTCCTTCCATTAGCAATTCATACCATTTAATATCATGCTTCTTTCAAAACTTGTTTGTGTGAACACCTGTCTACCAACTGGATCTGTACTTGTACTAAACCTCCTCCCTTCATAGCCTGACTAGTGTCTTCCACTGTATATACCCATAATTCAAATTTCTCTATCAATTAAGTCTCAAGAGATAACTTAACTACACTTATTATGGAAATTCTTGCAAATTATACCTTTTTTCACTTTAACTCTTTTGTAATCTTAAGAATGTATTGTTATTATTTGCCTGTGCATTTATTTTTCATGTAAATGTTATTGTTAATTTTCTGTACAATGTTATAGCTTGTGTAAATTTTTCTTATTGTTAGGCTCCATAAAAGCACAGAACAACTTTCTCTCTGGGCCTGTACTGATAATGGGCCCGTAATGGCCCAGTGGACTATCCTGGTAAACAAATGCCAATAATTAAAATAAATAAATAAATGCTGTATTTATCCCTGTCCATGTGTCATGACCCATTTCTATTTTAGACAAATAGCATCATGGGAAGTGAGAAAATGTTTAGAAAAATATAAGAAAAAAAATCTTAACTTAAATCATATCCCTCCAGCTTTTCCCAAACATTGCTCAAAACCACTAGCCAAACCATTAGCACACATATTTGATCAAAGACTATTGTCACTGTTGATGTGCCACCATACGTCTCATCTGTCTAGATTTTTGCCTTATATTTTTGGTCCGTTTCTCATAAAATTGTGCCTTTTCTGGCAAATCATTAGCAAATCACTGAGGGTTGAAGTTAAAATACAATGGCAGACATTTGAGTTTTAGAGTTCATACATTTCAGAAAATCCATGCCAATGTACAACCTGTCATTCTGTCAATTTACTAATTTTGTAAGAGCAGTATTTAAGAAGCATCCCTGTTTTTAGGCCTGTATCCCCCCATTTTGATGGCTTTGTCCAGATTTCTTGCTCTAAGAGGTTGAGAGGTATGTGTGCCACCCTGACCCCATCTGCAAAAATGGGAAAAAGGGATTTTGGATGTATGGATTATATAGCAAATAAACCTTCAGTTCACATTCCGACTAGTTAAATGCTTGAAAATCAAAAGTTGCTTTACAGTGTTATAATTTGTATAGTAAACCCTATAATCTTATTTTTTTTTTTAATTTCTCCAAGTCTTTTGGGTTTCTAATACCATGATGGGAATGGACCCCATTCCTAAGTCAAAGTGCGACCAAAGTTCATGAAATTGGTATTGTTTCAATCTTTGATGTCAGCCAGAAGTGCTCTTCACAACACCTGTAATGTGACCAGTAATGACTCCTCCTGGAATTCGTATGGGGTTACATGTATTGGTAACGTGTAAATATGATTGTAGATTATTTTTTGTAAGACCCATTGCTCCTACTACTACTGGAACTGTCTGGGTATCTTTCTTCCACATTGCTGTCGTTTCTGCCTGCAAATCCTGATATTTGATGACTGTGTCTCTCTGTACGCAAGACACTGTAGTCACTGGGTGTGGTGATTTCAATGATCAGTGCTACTTTTGTCTTCTTTTCATGGACCACTATATCCAGTTTTCTAGCATCTGTCTTTTGAACTGTTGGTAATGGATGATTCCATGTGATGTAAACTTCATCATTTTCTATGATGCTTTGTGGCTCATGTTTCCGGTGTTTTTCATCCACCAATACCATAATGTTTGTACAATCCCCAGTGCAACATTCTTGTCATATTTCAGTATACAGTCCTTCTGCCATTAGTATGTCACAACCAGCAACGACATGTGCAACTGTTTCCAGTTCAGTTTTACAAAACCTACATTTGTCTGTTTCTCCCACATGTTAAATGGACTTTGTAACTAACGTGTATGCAGCCCACTATCTTGGGCTGCCAATATTAACCTATCATCTCTTGGTTTGAGTTCACCTCTCCTTAACCATTCCTGCGTTTGTTCCTGATCAACATGAGGTTCTTCCAGAAGTTTTCTATACTTCCAACTATATTTATGCATTTCCCACATTTCTTGCCTTCTCATCTAGTCCTTCACCTTATATTCTTTTTTGTTTTATGGCACATTCAGATGCTGCCTGGTTTTTATCTACTATTGGTTTGATTTCTATCCTGCTTGATGCCAATATGCTTCACCTAGGTTAAGCAGAGAAGTCATCTTAGATTTATTCTCATGTTACAAAACTTTCATTACGTTTGCATCTTGTGAGGTCAGCAGATATGTATGGAGTCCCACGATTTCAGATCTATACATGTAATCAGTTTCAAGGAGGCCCATCCCTCCTTCAGAACATGGAATATATAATCTTGGTATGCACTGATTTTTATAAATCATTTGGTGAGCATGAAGCGTCCTTGTTTTTCTATCTAATCTAGCCAACATGATTTGGAGTCAGTCAATCACTCCAAAACTGTAAGTTAGGACAAGAAGAACAGATTGGTTTATAGCTTGGGTTTTGTTCCTAGCTGTCAGCACTGTTTTCAGGATTAATTTAAAGTCTCATGAAATATTCCTTACTAAGTTTTATTTGCATTTGTTCATGTTTTATTGTTCATCCTTAATCAATTCCCAAATATTTATACACTCCCTCTTGCTCAAGTTCTTTTGTGTTACATTCTTTTCCCAAACTGATGTTTTCTTGGTGTTGCAGTTTTCCTGCTTTAAAGGTTGCTTTGGCACATTTATCAGGACCAAATGACATTCTTATATGATCTGAAAAAGTTTTGACAACTTGCAGATGTACTTTCAATCCCTCATCTGATGAGCTATACAGTTTTAAATCATTGACAAAGAGAAGATGAGAAGTCTTTATGTAAAATTCTTAATGTATATCCAGGTCATGGCTTAAAATCATGTGGAATGGTAGTGCTTACCATTTTAATAGCTTGCGGTGTGGATGTCCTCACAGATTGTCGATTTCCATATGAAAAATGAAGATACTGCCAAAACTGTCTTCATTACCTTTTTTATAATTCCCTTAAAATCAGGGGTATTCTGGAAGGGTGTTACAAGTGCTGTGTGCTCCTATGTCATCACATACAACCTAGTGATGACATGAGACTGGGGGAGCAGATGGCGTTCCACTTGCATTCATCTGTTTTAAAATAAACACGCAACATACACAGAGTTGTGAACACAGTAAAGAATGGAAACTCAGATAAAAATATTTAATGAATACATAAAGCTGTGCAGTTGTATCCATTAAATATTATTGTGCGTGTCCATTCTATCACTTTACCTACTGTAGGCAGTAACCATGAGTGAATACACACTGGAAAAAAAAACATAACCATTTCGCTTTCATATTTGTAGCAGGTAAATGGGTGTAAATGACAAATGGGCAAATGATTATAACATAAACATGAGAAAATAATACCCACGACGTTATATTTGAAAATGCTGCTCTCAAAGGAAGGAACTGAGACAATAAAGCTTCCTATCCAACCAGACATCACTAAGGAATGCCCACTCTACACAACACATCCAGTGGGTGGAGAGAGTCAGCAGTAAAAGTGAAGTTTTGAAAGTCATCACTTTTTGTGAAAATGGATTTAGGAGCACCACTAGCTCCTAAATCCTTATTCTTGCTTTTAGTTTGGTTCTACCACTTTCGGATTGGTCTTATTTCTGTTATTTAGTCATCTTATATGACACTATGAGCATTGGGAGGAGCGTGGCATAATAGACTTGATTTCAGAACAGAATATAAAAAGATTTGTCTGCATTCAGTAAAGAAATAATGCTGGTTCCTGCAATAAACATCTGGTTACAGGGCACCTCACAAATAGTTCCTCAGCAGCACACAATCTGACTACTGAATGACTATATACTTGTCAAAAACATGGTTAACACATTATTAGGTAACTGCACACTCCAGAACATTCCTGTACAGACTGGGCATAGTGGTCACTCAAAATGTGACAACTAAAAAGTATTCTAGTAAACATTTTGCGGAGGTTGCGCCTCCCACCCCACTGTCCCACATCCACCCTGACACTTACTATAAAGTAACGCCAGGATCACACAAGCATAAATAAAGAGGAACTGTTGAAAATGTTGATTAGCAACTGTTTCTTCACATCTGTGCTTACATGACCTCTGACTCAGCATATAATGTTAGTTGTATTTCTAGGTGATTCAGACTTGCATTTACCAACCACCCTCTGCCAGGGAGGTGTTTCAATGAATAGGACCCATTCAGTTGTGATTTTATAATTAGATCCACGGTGGTGTGTCATGTTCCCTAACCTTTTCTGTTTTTTTTATAGGTGCCAGACTCTGACTTACTATTAGTATTTATGCTGCTTTTTTTTTTTAATTGTTTTAAGGAAACATTTCTAAATAAGGATGTTGTGGAGAGTTTTGTTGGAAAAAATAATAGTCTCCAACAGTACCTGAGTAATGAACATTGATATTGTAGTTTGTGACGACTTCTGTTCTGTATAGTAGAATAAATTAAAATCTTGATGGGATGTAAATATAATAAATATATATATATATATATATATATATATATATATATATATATATATATATATATATATATACACACACACACACACACACACACACACACACACACACACACACACATACATAAAATATACGTATAGATCTGTTCAGACTTTTCTGTTTGCTTTAACTCTGTTAAACAGTTTGGACTGCTGAATTCCTTACAAAGTTTTTCTTACCATATGAGGTAATAATGAGCTAACGTCACTTACTAAGAAAATGTTCAGCAGTAACACTTTACTGCAGATGGGTGTGTATCCTGATCAGATTACTGTTCCATATGTGTTACTGAATGTGTAAAACTGTAGTCTTGAGATGCAAATTTGTTTTTGTTTGGGTGTATGCACCCTTCGTGTCTTCAGATTGTTTCTGAGGAGATACCTACTCTCAGGTTTTAACCAAGTAGTATTGAAAAGATAAATATACTGTTACTCTAGCATGTCCAAAGGTCAGTCAATGGTTTCCTCTCCAGTCCAGCTGGTGAATCTGGAAATTTTGAGGCAATGTTACAACTGTCTCATGTACACGGACAACCCTCTCCTCCTCCAATCAGGTTCAAATATATGTGAGAGATGCAACTATTTAGCCAAACTGGAGGCTGAGCTCTCTCATCTCAAAACTGGTGTAACCAGTCAGGAGGAGAAGGTAACCTCACACAACACAATTCCAGTATCACATAGTCCCACCACATCAGCGAACCAAACACATAAATACACAAAAACATACTCGGAGGCTCTAAATAAAAATCTACCTAAGCAACAGAGACCTCCAAAGCAGACATCCAAGCAAACGCTAACTCAAAACAAAACACACACAACACATAACCCACAAAGTCAGTGTGCCAAGCAGCCACAGCCCTTAAGGCTGAATAACACACCTGATATTCTTGTTATAGGTGACTCTATTGTCAGACACACTGACGTCCCGCTCACCAGGCTGAATAAAGAGAAGGTCACGGTGAGCTGCCTGTCGGGTGCTAGGATCCGACACATAACGCAAGCACTCAGGTCACTCCAAAGCAAATACAAATATGACTCAGTCATTGTACATGCTGGTGTGAATGACCTGAGACGTACCTCCCTGGACTACACTCTCTGATCATGTAGCCCAGGCTGGTATGACCCTGACCTTGAGCAGCATCTTACCCTCACCTAGAATGATGCCACAGTACAAAGACAAAATGATTGATTTTAACAATTGGCTACAATTTTGGTGTCATTCAAAGGGGATCCAGTGTCTGTCAGCCTGGGATGACATACTCAACAAGCCAAGTTGCTTCGCTAGGGACGGCTTGCACCTGTCACCACTGGGCTTTCGGATATTGGCAAAGGCTCTTGCCACCCCCATAGTGCCTTTTTTAGGCAAGGCTCAAATGTCAAACCCACCCCCATAGACAGCACAAGGAACAAGAAACTAAGGGTAATGCTGCTAAACGCCAGAAGTCTTAACCTCAAGATGCACGCACTCAAAGCTCTCCTCAGTATGGAGAACATCGATATCTGTGCTGTGACAGAAACCTGGTTCAAGGCTCCAGAGAGCACCCCAGCACTACCAGGCTATACCTCATATCATGCTTTTCGCCCCAAAACCCAGACCAAACCACAAAGGAGGGGAGCTTCCATATTTATCAAGAATATCCCACCTCCAGGTTAGTGGCATTGCACGAAGTATCGGAGACCATCCATGTGCAACTAACAGTGGGCAAGACTGCTTTTCAGTTTATAGCATCCTACAGACCACCCTCTCAGTCAGGAATCCCATTCGCCTTTCCTGAAAACATTGGAGAACATGAAGATCTCTCCGAACACCATTATATTGGGCGACTTCAGCTACCCAAACATTGACTGGGAGCACTACTCAAGCCCCAGCACCTTAGCCCAAAGATTCCTGGAAATTATAAACTCAAATGCTATGGAACAACTAGTCACCACTCCCACAAGAGGGGACAACATACTAGACCTGATCATTACCAACATGGGGACTCTATGCTCCACACCAGAAGTATATCCCTCATTGGTAAGATCAGACCATAAATTAATTTCACTGGATGTCCACATCCTGACCCCACCCCAGCCCAGAAAACCACAGTGAAAAACTTCTCAAAAGTGAACTTCTCACTTCTCAAAACTGAAGTGGAATCCTTCAAGGCCCCAGGGCCAGTGGAAACTACAGCCCAAACTGCAGAATCCTATATAAATGCATTCTACGGACATCTCCAGGAATGCATGGATCATGCTATCCCAAACAAAACCAAGACCCAATCATCCAAAGGCAGGCGTCCAGTCTGGTGGACCCCTGCCATAAATAAACTGTACAACAGAAGGAGGAAGCTACTACATGATAGAGCAAAATCCCTAATAGGGAAGGCATCTCTGATCAGTACTAGCAAAAAATTACGATCCCTCATAAAATCCTCCAAGGCCAGCTTTGAGAGAAAAATTGCACAGGACACCAAAGACAATCATAAGACTTTTTTCAGTTATGTTAGAAACCTGGGATGCAACTCCCAGACTTGTTCTGAGTTGATTCTAAATGACAAAAAATACACTGAACCCACAGACATCGCCAATATCCTGGCAGACAGGTTCAGTGCAAACTTCTCCACCCCCTCCCCCCCAAAAGAGCAAGTATCTATCCTGGCAGAGGGCTGCCTCTCAAACATCTCAGATGCTCAGGTGAAGGCTGCCCTCTCCAAAGCAAAAAACACTGCTTCCATGGGACCAGATGGCATCCCAGGTTGCGTCCTACATGAACTACAAGAGAAACTAATCCCTCAAATAAAACAGCTATACAATCTCAGCCTCACTACAGGATATGTGCCCACAGAATGGCATACAGCAACAGTGGTTCCACTCCACAAAGGTGGAGCCTCTACGGACCCTGGAAACTATTGCCCCATAAGCCTGACTAGCTTAGTCTGCAAGGCTATGGAGAGGATCATCATGGAGCTCATAAACAAAGACATTGGGGACCTACAGACACTAGATCCTACCCAGTTCAGCTTTGTCAAGGGCAGATCCTGCCTTTTGAACCTGGTTGACTTCTTTGAAACAGTCACCAAAGCCATAGATGAAGGGAAGGTAGTCCACACAGCCTATCTGGACCTTGCAAAGGCATTTGACACAATACCCCACTCGGGCATCATAGATAAGCTATCCAGCTTAAATATAAACCCCTATGTCACAAGATGGGTTGCAAACTGGCTCAAAGACAGAACCCACAGAGTGAGAGTTGCTGGAGCCATGTCAGACTCGAAACCGGTCACAAGTGGCATCCCACAGGGTTCTGTCCTGGGACCACTCTTGTTCGGTATATACTTTTCCGAGGTAGAGGCAAACGTGGGAGGACTATGGCTCACCAAGTTCGCAGACAACTGCAAACTGGGCGCCATAATCAACTCTCCAGCTGATACAAACATCCTACAAAAAGGTCTAACAGAGACAGATAACTGGTGCCAGCGCCATGGTTTAAAGCTAAATGCCAAAAAATGTATAGTCATACCCTTTGGCAAAAACAATGTGCCCACAAATTACCACATAGGCGGAAACCCATTAAGTACAGAGAAAGTTATTAGGGACCTGGGGACCCAAGTTGATAGCAATCTCTCCTTTGAAAACCACATTGCCAAAATGGTTAGAAAGACCTTCTACATAGCCCACCTCATCACGAAGGGTTTCACATCTAGATCAAGAGAGGTAATTGTGCCCCTTTATTCATTCCTCATCAGGCCCATCATAGAATACAATGCCCCTTTTGGGATGTACCTTACCCGACACCTGCAGCAATTGGAAAGACCCCAAAAGTATCTCACCAAGAGGATCAAGGGTCTCAAACAGATGCCATACGCTGCTCGGTTAAAAAAACTCCAGTTCTACTCAGTTGCATACCGCCTACTTCGAGGCGATCTATGCCTGACATACAAAGCTATGTCAAATCCAGAATTAATGGACATGCTCCACCTCAGTAAATCTAAATCCCTTAGAGCCACACGCTCGAGGGACTTGAACCTCAGCACAGAAATAAATAGAACTTGCTGGAGGGACAGGTTCATAACCCAGAGGCTCCCTTTGCTCTGGAATAGAATTCCAGTTCATGTGAGGCAGAGCACCTCACTGAATCTCTTCAAGAAGAATCTCGATAAGTGGATGGGGGATCGTAGGTTTGTCCCAGGGATTACTCCCGTGTCACTATTAGACAGAGGCACAGTAAACTAAACCTTAAAAAGGGCACAGTATACTCAAATCAAGGGGTGGTGTAAGCCATACAGAATCGGGCTAGGCTTATAATTGCCCCAGGGCAGATAGCCTAGTATGAACCTATGAACCTATAAACAATTGTGAAATGAGGCCACTACTGCAACTTTCTGCTTTCAAGGCCTGTACCCTTTTCTTTTTCCCAGTCTTGATTCTTTTATCTCATAGTACTGTAAACTTATTTTGCAGAAACTTCGTACATTATCTGACATAACAGGTGGTATAGATAACTGAAGCATATTTTCCAGTGGCTTGTTACAGGCTTTGATTGTTACTTATTTCATCTGGATAAGCTGTTGCTTCAGAATTGCCAATGGTAAAGTTAAGACAACTACTGGGCTAGCTCTCCTTGTGGGCTATTTTAAGCCTAGCCAATTACCTCTTCAAAGGTGAGAATCAAACCCTGTAGCTTGTGTCTTTGAGGCAAACACCTTAACCATTATATTACCCCTTCTTTGAAGTATTTCTGACACAAGGCATTCACATAACGGAAAATGCAGTTTCTTTGTCTCCACAGGATAAATAAGAGTTGTTGTTGTGTCTTTCGGCTTTTCCTGGTTAGGGGTTGCCACAGCGGAACTCCGGTCTGCTAATGATTGGCAGTAGATTTTTACATGCTGAGTTGCCAGCTCTGACACACAACCTTCAACAAAGGTACGCCCATTCACGCATGTCTCCACACAGAAGACGTCATAGCTGAGAATCGAACCGGACAACGTCATACTGTGAGGCGACAATGCTACCGCAGCACCACCACCGCGGTACAGGATAAATAAGAGTACACCTTTAAAAAAACTGCCAACATTCCAGCTGTTCTTCTCTTTTGACCATCCCCTCTAACAAAACAAAGTTCTGAGTGTTCTTGGCCTATTTGTCCATTCCTGCCTTATATGTTGGCAGCTTGTACACATTTTAATTTTCACTTTCCTTGTCATCTCCAGATTGGTAATAGTTATCTCACTCTGCCATAATATCTAGAACCTCATTCCTGTTACTTTCTGTATGCCCTCTTCCTTCCTGGAATCAAAATTCAAATCTCATGTAATGCTGGGGTTTCCCTAGAAACTGAATCTAGGATCTTTGCTTTTCTCTGAGATTGACTATGAATAATTGCTTTTATTTAATTGACATGAGTTTACGAAAATATGTCTAAAACCGTGAGAGACTGCAGCTCAAAACACTGATGCTTCATCCATCCATCTTCAACCCCTTTTCCCATTTTGCACATGGGGTTGGGGTGTCACTTCTGCAGTGACAATCATCTTGAGCCAAGGTTTACATCGCTGTGTGCCTAGCCTTGCCACAGTAGTTTATTTGCACTACTCACGTGTACACAGAATCTCACCTATGATCAATTTAGTGTGTCTAGTCCACTTACTGCATGTCTTTGGAATGTGGGAGGAAAACCGGAGTACCTGGAGGAAAAACACATGACCTCAGGGAGGACATTTAGATTCCGCACAGAAGGCATGCCAGCCAAGAATTGAATTGGAGAACCTATTGCTGTGAGGCAACAATGCTAACTGCTGCACCACTGAAACACGGATGCTTCTGACATCATAAAACATTAAAAAAAAGTTGCCATCTACCCTTGATGTGGGGTGCAAGACCCTGCACCCCTTGATAAATATATACGTGTGTGTGTGTGTGTGTGTGTGTGTGTGTGTGTGTGTGTGTGTGTGTGTGTGTGTGTGTGTGTGTGTGTGTGTGTGTGTGTGTGTGTGTGTGTGTAAATTATAAGATGCTTTCGAACTACAACACTACTTGAAGCCCAAAAATAATAAACTAAAACATTACCCAACAGTGACTTTGTAGGAGGGCAAGCCCCTGCACCCCATGGCATGACATGAGTAATAGATGTAACTTTTTCGCACCATCTAGCCATATTGTCCTGATTATACCTCATAGTAATTGGTAGTCGGAATTAGCTTTTTATAACAGATTTCAGTTCCTGTACCTCTTCATTAGACATCAGAAAGTGTATCAGACTCCAAAAGTACCTCTAAGTCTTTCTCCACCAGATCTTCTTTGTATTCTGTAACTTATACTCTGTTGTGATGTGTATAAGCTTTCCTGGCATATTTTGTACTAGGAGGTCATGTTTCGGTGATGCCAGTAACAGACTTTATTTTTTCACATACTTTCTGTAAAGACTTGTTTAATTTTGAAGTGGCTTGTATGATAGATTCCACAGGTATGTTTTTCCTAAATATGCAGTCATTGCACTTTTGATATCCAACAACTGTTACTAGCATATCCTTTTTTCACATCAGTCAGTGCTCTTGATGTCTAGGGAACATGCCTGCTTCCTTGTAGTAGAAGTACTCCTAACCCTTGCTGGCAGGCATCAATTCATAGAGTTATAGGAAATGTGAAGTCATAGCACTTTGCAGATGAACACCATACAGCATTATGCTCTAGCAGCTTTCTCAGTGGCAAAGTGATCTCTGGCAAGTGTGGAACAAACACTGACAGATACTGCACTATTTTCATTTATTTATTTCAGTTTAACTGGGTTAGTGAGCTTGTCAAATGACCGTTTTCAGCCATGACCTGGACACTGTGGTGCATTAAGAATAGTAAGTATATTTATATATAGGTAGAACTTATTTACAATAACTAAGCACATATTAAAACAATGGTCGTATCTACATACATAAATATACAGATAGTCAAATGCATATTGTCATGACAGTAGAAATAAGTGTGTAATTTATACAGGCTTACAAAAGTCGAAGAGGCAGTGGCCTTTTGTACACGCAGTAGTATTTACATTTTCCTTTTTTCACACATACTATTATTTACATCTTATGTAAATTAATTACAATTCTAGTTACATTTGGTCAGTTATATAATTACCCACATCCCTAAAGCATGAACATTTGGTGTTAATAAACAGGTGGTCTTTTAAATTGGTTTTGAATTTGTCCATAGTGTCTTGTTGCCCAATTTCAGCTGGTAGCTGATTCCAAGTGGCTGGTGCCAGTCTGATAAATGTTCTTTCTCCCATTCTTGTTTTGAATCTTAGTCTTGTGAACAACAGCCCTTCCTGCTGTTTGTCTTTGAATGTGTGATTGTTTTGCATTATTTTGTAGTATTGTCCACAGAGGGGGACAGCAGCCTGTGTGGAAGAGTTTGTAGATATGTGAGCAAAGGAGTAAAGTTACTCTTTCAGTGACGGGCATCCAGTTATTTTTTTTTTTTTTAGTATCTGTCAGTTGTCTGTGTATGTGTGTGTGTAGTTGTAAGCCAACAATGCAAAATAGCAAATATAATTAATAGCAGTTGCAATTTTATGGGTGTTTGAACATGGGTGCAATGCAAAGATAGGTAGAACATATTCTGTCTTTGGTATGGATACATTTTTGGCTATGGCTAAATGAGCTGTAGAGGTAAGGAAATGTGTTGTTACAGCACATTTTCATCTGGTATACGGTCCTGCTTTTGATATAATCAGTATGATTATTAAGTTAAAGAGTGGGGACAAGGATTACTCCCAGGTACCTTTGCTCCATGACTACTGTGAGATGGTTGTAGTTTGTCTGTAACTGTAAGTTGAAAGGTTTTTGGAAGTTTTTGTTCAGTACCAAATACCGTAATGTTTGACTTTTTATGGCTAACTATTAGCATATGTCTAGCTGTCCAGTGACGTGTGTAAAGCAAGTCTGCACTTTTTATTGGATGACGCAGATGTTAGTAGCTGATTCTAATATTAATCTATCATCAGCATAAAGAATAGAGTTGAGTTGCAGAAGGTTATAGGCTGTATCATTAATGAAAAGGAATAACAATAAAGGTCGTAAAACAGAAATCTGTGCTCAATCCTATATTGATACTGACAAAAATAGGTTATTTCCTGTATAGACTTCTTATATTTAAAATTGCGTGAGCCTTGCTAGCATCTGCTGGCAGGCCATCCTCAGCTATCACATCCTCTATAATTCCAAGAAGCGACGCCTATTTGATATTTCGCTTTAATTTGTGTGAAACCCTGAGACGTAAGTCTATCCAACAACTTCATCAGTCATGTGATGCTCCTGCTTTGTAGCACCCTGGACTTGAATGTCATATTAACATCTCCTTTCAGTCGTGTGTTACATCTCTCTGAAGTACATCTGGCATTAATGAGATCCTAAAAAGTATCCTTAAGAATTGGAATCTACCAGTGACATTGTTAAACATACAGAGTTTAAATCCAGCTTCATCAACATTAATATTCTAAAATCCCTGGTTTGCATCAAGCATTAAAAAGAATCTTGCATTTGGCATAATTTCAACCATGTTTACAATAGTTTATTGTGGATAATCCTCCATTTCGAAACATTTATTTAGATCTTGTACATCGATGCAAGTTCTGAATTTTCCTAGTTTGATCTTTACAGATAAACCATTCCATAGGTTTTGTCTGCTTGATATTATTCCAAGTGATTCCACACCCTTTCATTCTTAGGTTTTTAGTCATAAGTGCAATGGATACAGCACATGGAGCCACAGACACAAGCAGTACTTCAGGTGACATCATAAGTTGGCGATCAGCCTGTAAGCATCACAATTCTTCAGAATATCACCATGTCTTTTTCAGAATAACACTCATATGCTGTTACAAATTCTGCATCTTATAAACTTTGTGACTGTGTATCTTTTGGCACTTGAAACACCAATCACAGACATTCTTTCTGCCCTTTTTCTGTTAATGAAGATTGCTTGACTAATTCTGAAAGCACATGGTTTACAGGAATTCTGCACTCTGCATACAGCATTGGGCTGTCTTTGTGCTACGTTAACTTCAGCATTGCTCAAACATTCATGTAGAATGTTATTATAAATGCTCCAAAGTCATTCATGCACAATCCTGTTGTGCTACAGCTAACATTTGCATAGCGTAGCTACCATTAGACTGCACATTTGACCGCATACTGATTTTTGTCATTCAGATCTGAGAGAAAACATTCATTTTTTTATCTTGATAACTTTAAATCTCTGTATTCTGCTCTTAATCAAGCAAGTATATATGCCTAATATATTTTGTTTTCAATGAATTTGCATAGTAATAAAGTTGCCTTTACACTTTGTTTTTGTGCATGCTGCTCAACCAGACTTATGTCATCAGCATGTATCAAGAATAACATTACCATGCATCCAGACATACATCTTATTGTTTAAATACAATATTTTAATTTGTAGATTCAACCATTATATTGCATTCTGCACCATTGTCCAGTTTGAGCATAACTGCTCCACCATTAATCTTTAACTTTTTTGTCCAAATCCCCATTCACAGCTTTAATATGCAGTCAGTTTAAATGTCTTACAATTGTATTAAGCATCCATTGTATTTACATAGTGTACTTCAGCTTTGCCCATAAAAATGTCAAGTTTTGACTGGTTCTTTGTTTCAAAAAATTTAATATTCTGCTTTTGTACACAATTTGGTGAAATTATTATTACCTCTTCAGCATCTAAAGATTTGAGTCTTGGGTCAACATCATGCCTTTTTATATTTGAAGCAATATCATTTACAGGGGGTGTGGTTTCTGCCCACTGGTTTATCAAATGCCATCTTGAATGCCATGTGGTCACCTGCATTTTTGTTTCAATTTTCATTGTTTCTAGGCTTTGGTTTAAAAATATTTTCCTGCACAAACTCAACTTTGTATACTTCAAGCTCTTCTGTAATACATCTAACTTGCACATTCAGCTGTTCGCTTGCACAACAAATGTGCATGACTTTTTCCAATGTTAAATTAACTTCTCTCATTAGTCTACTCCTTATCTGATCATATCTAATTCAACAAACTATTGTGTGCTTTATAACTGAGTCAAGCAAGTAATCAAGAACAGAGTGCTAAAATCAGGAATACAGCCGACTTCACTAAAGAAGACAAAGCCTTTATTACAAAAGACTTCTCTTCTTAATTACTGTTTGAATGCTATACCTACAGTTGTGGTTTGAGGTATAAATTGAGTCAAGCAAATAAAGTAGTTATGTACTCACCAACATTCCATCTGTGTTGCCCATTTTCATTCTTCCTTAACAAATTGGTTTGTATCCGACACACAGATCTGACTGCTGCTTTTTTTCAGCTTGTGGAACACTGAAATTCTCAAGTTTTTCCCTTACCCACAATGTACTAATCCTCTAACATACTCAGATCTTGTTTACTGCACTTCAACCCTGTATGACATAAAAGAAGATAAAATAACAAATGGAGCTCAAATAAAGCAAAAGTGGTTCCTTCAGCATCTTCTAATCCTGCCAAACGTCAAAATGGCAGGGGGTTTGAGGGAGGGCCGTTGAGGAAGAATGGAAATGGACAACACAGATTGAACATTATGGTGAGTACATAACTTCTTTATCATCAGAGACTATCCATGTGCAACTAACAGTGGGTAAAACTGCAAACATACTGAACCTGATCATCACCAACATAAAACTGAGGTGGAATCCTTCAAAGCCCCGCCTGTGGCCATAAACAAACTATACAATAGAAGGAGGCATCACTGATCAGTATTAGCAAAACTACAGGCACACATAAAATTGTCTAAGGCCAAAATTGCACAGGACACTAAGGATTGTTAGGAACCTGGGTGGTAATTCCCAGATATCACAGACATTGCCAACATTCTAGCTGACAGGTTCATAAAACTACTGTTCAAAAACTGGCTCAAGGACAGAACCCACATGGTTAGAATGGCTTATAAATCTGATGTTGTCATTTTCATTCTACCTCAACAAATGGAACATAGTCCCCAGCAACCTAAATCTCAGGAGGACTCTAAGAAAGGATATTCCTGAGCACCGCTGAGGCACAGGCTGCTCTTCTCCTAGAGACCAGATCCAATTTGTAATGAGCAATAAAATAATGAGGATTAGCCCAAGCTGCAGCTGCGGAAATATCTTCCAATGAAGATCTGGATAAAAATGCTTACGAGGTTGCTATAGTTTACTATCAAAATCATGAAAATCCTAGTAATGAATGTTCACATCACTGAGCCAACACTGAAACTCACACCAACTGCTCTGAATGTCAAATCATTGAAAAGACAGGAATCGATATCCGGCATTTTTTGTACCACTCACCATCCAGGGAAAGCACTGTTGACAAGTCATACATATTTATACTGTTTTGCAGTGGGGGCAAGCCCCCTTGCACCCTCCACACCCCCTGATAATTATGTATTCTAACTCTGAGGTCTCACTACAGTGAGGAAAATGGTACTTTCCCTGATCCCCACTTTAGTGTGATCCAGCTGAAAAAGCAACAGGCAAAACTGCCAACACAAGCTACGTGTCGACATAGTAAGACTTCTGGGATAGGCGTTTCTTCAACAGATTGTTTTTCACTGATCTGCTGTTCTTGACACATGGAACCAGCAATTGACTACTGAGTGGGAATGTGGTTCTGGTTTGTCTCGACAAAAGTCTCTGAGCAGGTGAACCAAGATGTTTACCACAAGGAATATTTCTGAGATTCAAGAGATTCAGGAAAACATCAGTATCGTCTCATTTTGACTTCTCAAGTAACTGTGTTGCACTTTGCACTGCATGTTCTGCCAAACCATTTAATTGCAGGTACTCTGGACTACTTTAGATATGATTAAAGTCCCATTCTTCAGCAAATCTTTTGTACTGTTTCCTTGTAAATTGTGTGCCATTGTCTGAAATAGCTTTCTGTGGACTTCCATGAACAGCAAAATGCCTTTTCATCTTAGTAATGGCTGAACTGGATAATAGGTTAGGAAGTAAATCAATCTCGAACCAATTGGAATAAGAGTCTACCAACACCAAATAAATGTTGACCATTCCACTCAAAGATATCAGTGTCTACTGTCAACCAAGGTAGTTCTGGAATCTGGTTACGATGAAATGGTTCCTTCTGTTGATGAGGCTTTTTACTATTACATACTGAACAAGAAGAAAGTGCTCTCTCAATGTCTTGTGACATTGAAGGTCAAATTACTCTCTCTGTGGCCCTTCTTTTGGCAGATTCAGTTCCTAAGTGACCACGATGCAAGACAGTAATATACACAGGTTGCAAGGACTTTGGAACAATTACTTTTGGACTTTTCATTATGATACCTTTGTCAGACAAAGTCTCATCTCTGTATAGAAAATAATATTGCAGTTCTTGAGATAAACTTGATTGCCTTGATGGCCATCCTTGATTGATAAAGTGGTTAAGCCTTTGTAAAACTGGATCCATTGATGTGTGATCTCTCAGCTCATCAAGACATGTGGAAGAAAAATTATGCACTTCAGTAGAATGAGAACCTTGATTTTCATTCTGTTCAGTGGTATTTCTGGGTGATCTGGATAATGTGCCAGCAAGATAAAGAAGTCTGCCTTTCTTGTAGACAAGATTGAAACTGTACTTTTGCAATGTCAGCATCATACATTGCAGTCAGGCTGGGGCTGAATACATTAGTTTTCTCAAGATAGTGACTAATGGTTGGTGGTCTGTTTCAGTCTAGATAGTTCTACCATAAACATAATCATGGAACTTCAAACATGCAGTCACAATTGCCAGAAGCTCTTTCTCAATCTGGGCGTACTGTTGTTCAGTTTGGGTAACAGCTCTTGATGCATAGGAAACAGGTTGATCCTCTTGTAGAATGACAGCACCAAATCCAAATTTCAAAGCATCACAGGAAAATGTCACTGGCTTGTGAATATCATAGTATCTGAGCATTGGCAGACTGCCAATTCTCTATTTCAGGACATCAAATGATCTTTGGTATTGCTCTAACCAAGACCAGGATACATCTTTTCAATGTCAGCTCTCTGATTCTGGAATGAGCTTGCCTAGGTAGTTAACCATGCCAAGAAAATATTACGGGGCTTGAACATTGCCTGGGGCTGGCATCTCGAGAATGTCTGTTTGCTTTGATGAGTCTGGTTCTAAGCCTGTACTCATAAATAAATGACCAACATAAGGAACTTCTTGTAGCCTAAATTTGCATTTGTGTGGGTTGAGCTTAAGATTCACTTGGTGTGCCCTTTCTAGAACTTTTCTGAAGTTTCTGTCATGTTCGGTTTCATCACAACCTCCTACCAGTATTTTGTCTACTAGGATAGCACAAGGATACCCAGAAAAAAATTGCTCCATTGCACATTGAAAGACTTAACTTGCAGAATTTATCCTAAATGGCATTCTGAAAAATTGGTACCTGCCAAACGAAGTACTGAAAGTAGTGAGCAATAATGATTTTTTTTGTCAAACTGAAATTGCTAAAATGAACTCTCTGCATCTAAAACAGAAAAAAATAGTGGCATTTGGCAGCAAGGCTGTGACTTTCACTGTGCACATTGGATGATGAGGTCTCTTTAGTGCTTTGTTCAAATCTCATGGATCAATACATTATCTGATGTCGTCTGAGCTTTTCCTGTGAGCTACCACCATGGAAGATACCCATTCTGTTGGAGTTTTCACTGGAAAAATTGCACCTTGTCACACCATTTTATCTAACTCTGCTTTAACTCCGTCCTGCATGGCTATTGGAACTTTACATGCTGGCCTGATAACTGGACTGACCTCTGTGTCTAACTTCATGGAGTAAACAACTGGGACTTTGCCTAGTTTGTCTTGGAAAAGATCTGCATAGGTAGAAAAAACATTTCTGGGCAAAATTAGAGTAGTGGTCTTTTAAGCTAACATGATGAATGGAAGCAGTCCCATTTTCAAAGTGTCTCTGAGCCCTAATAATGACTGGACATTTATCTTGACCACATAAAATAAGTCACAGCTCCTCCAGCAGAGTAACATGAAAGCACAACTGAGCCTTCAGTTTGAATTTCTTCACTTCCATAAGCAACAAGTTTCGCACACTTTGCCAAATCAAGCCTTTCACTTTTACACACTCTCGTAAATGTTTCTGCAGCCATGACATTGCATTTAGAACCAATGTCAAATTTGAGCTCTACATGTTTGCCATTTATCCGAATAGTACAAAATACTTCATTCTTGGCCCTTAAATCTACTGCATTGACCGTTTCATGAAGCACACACCATCGACAGAGTAGGCTTGCCACAGTCTAACTGATCAACTTGTTTCTTAAAATGTTCCCTTTTAATGAAAGAATGTGGGCCTTTTGATTTACAAAATCTTTTGAAGTGATTCAGTTTATTACATTTGTTGACAAAAAGTTAAACACTTTTCCCTTTTTGATTCGTGATTACTACCACAGTTACTACAGCTGACAATGAAACTGGATTGGGGCCCATGCTTTGAGTTTGCTGACTTACTCTTATGCTTCACGGAGACTGTGCAAAATCTGAAATTTGCTAGAAAGTTCTGGAGTTTGCCATTGAATGTTGCAGGAGTTACAACTGCCATGTGTTTGGGCCTGTTTCTTTTAATAACGTGCTGCATACTATCAACATGAGCTTTATCACTGTTTGCTAGAGCTATTCTCATTTGTAAGAATCTTTATGTGCTTTTCTGTGAGCTCGTATATCTGACAAATCTCAATGGCCTTATTCAAAGTTAAATCACTGTCATGGAGCAAAATCTTTTTCACAGCATCATCTTTTATACCACACACAAATCTGTCCTTTATCAACTCATCCCTTAAGTCACCAAGTCTGCACGTTGTAGTTTTATTTCTCAGGTCAGTTATATATGCTGCAAGAGTTTCACCAGGTTTTTGATTTCTTGTGTAAAATAAGTGCCTTTCTATTGCAGCATTTGTCTGGGGGTTACAAATTTCTCTAAATTTATGTTTTAAGCACTCTGGTTCCTCCCTTGACTTAACCTATACAACAGAATGATGGTTTTCCCCCTCTCCAACATAGATAGCAGGTGCATACACAAATGAGTGTTCCCTTTCAATGCTTCTGACTCAGCTAAATTAAGTAGAATAAATGCCTTTGTACTGTCATCTTTATCAGAAAATGCAGTCTGTATAAAAATATCTTACTCTTTCCTCAAACACTCTCCAGTTCTCAGCAATATTACTGTCAAACATAAGTGCACTGGGCATTCGAAAGCCATCTGCCATGCCCACAAAGTATAGACAAACACACTGAAAATGTGGCTCTTGTAATTATGTACGAACAAACTGTGCTGCGAGCTTGTAACAACATCGAAATGCACAATAAACTCTTCAAAATACTTTACTTTGCAAAATATGCTCTGTAATGGCTGTACCTTGTAAAATAGTTTTACTGTAACACTGCACAAACATGCAAAAACTTTATACACGTCTGAAAACTCTGATGTCTTTGCTTAATATAAAAATACATGTGCTTTGCGAAAAATGCGGTTGTTTCCCTTTTTCATTCATTCCATGCAATTCGAACTTTATTTCAAATATTTTCCGTAGTAATTTGAATGTTTTTGTCAATAACTTACATATCTGTTTATACGAATATCATTTAAAATGTTTGGTATGCCCCTTTTTATATTTTACGAATAAGAAATGGTGCTGAGCTAGATTTAATATTTAAATTTGTTTTCTGACTTGTTTTGCAAGGCTTTGCCCTGTTTTAGGATGATTCACTCCTGTACGTTCCTCCAACTGTAGCCAAGTACCTCTAATCATTTTAGCCATGCCGTCTCAAACTTCATGCCCCCTTGGATATGCCATTTCTGACTTCATGCCCTTTTAGACATTTCGCTTCTGGCTCCAGAAAATATATATAAAGATATTGGGCATAATAGAAAACATTTTATAGACACATAAAATGTGGAAGGAGTAAAGATATACAAATTGATAAATTGTGTGTAGATTCTAAAATGTATTGTCAGAAACCGCAGATTATAGATATATTTAACAAATCTTATGCAAAACAGTTTGGCTCCACAAATGGAAAGAGAATGCTAAGTAGTCCTAATTACATTCAGGTAACCTCAGATACTGGAATCAAATTAGATTATATTGGAAAAAGAACTATGCAAACTGGATCCAAAGCACAGGGAGGAGACAAAATTAGTAATAATGACTTGAAAACACTTCAGCAAGAACTTAAAGTATCATTATATCTACAATTTAATGTATCATTATATCTACTATTTACTAGGTTGTGTAAATATGAGGAGATTGCTCAAGAATGGAGACATGCAGTTATTAAACCTAAGGGAAAGGGGAGCAGGACAAACAGTCATACAGACCCTTAAGTCCACTTTCATGTTATAGAAAAATAATGGAGAGGGTAATATTGGATAAGTTATTGTCAGAATTGGAAAGGTTGAGACTTGAAATCAAATATCAGCATGCATATGTCGAGCATAGTTCTATTACCCCCTGTAACATTTTATTCTATAACAATATGATAACAGCAAAGAATGAAAAATTGCACTGTGATGCAATTTATATAGATTTAACTTCAGCATTTGAGGGTCATATGCAAAACACTAATCAATAAATTAGAACAACTAGGTATTGATGTACTCTTGATAAGATGGATAATTGCATGGCTTACAAATAGGACATAGTGGCATACAGCAATTCTTGGTTATATTCATGGTGTCCCACAGAGCTCTGTCCTAGGCCCATACTTGTTTAGATTGCATTTTCAGATCCATCTGTTTCATTTGAGGTGATGTACAGTCTGTATGCAGATGACCTGAAATTGGGTAAACTGATTACATGTGTTACAGATATGGCATGCCTGCAAAAGAACTTGACTAAATTGACCATTTTGGCACAGGAGAATAATATGCTGATAAATACATCAAAAACTAAGCATATGAGCTTTAGGAGACATAAATTGAAAGGTGAATATTTAATACAGCACACAATTATTGAAACTATAGATTCATTTAAAGACCTGGATTTATAGGTAGATCCATCTTTGTGATTTTCTAATCATATCATCCATTTGGTTAATGATAGTTGTAGAACTATAGGTTATATTACACCCAAACTTCAGTGTGGAATAGCAATATGGAAACCTTATGAGAAAGCAAGCATAAGTAAACTGGAAAGAGTATAGCAGAAAAATACCAAGAGCATCCATATATGTGAAAATTCAAGTTATTATGAAAGACTAAAAGTACGGAATCTCATATGGATATTTAAGAGGAGACGTTATTTAGTTATATAGGACATTTAGAGACGACAACTGGGAACGTTTGGGGTTATCAAAAAGTAAAACAGAATCATCGGACAACCTGTGTAGAAGATTCTGTAGGAAAGAGAAGTGTACTAATTGGCTCTTTGAGAGAGAGGGAGCAGCTGATGCATGGAACAGACTACCAAATTGCCTTAAAGCAAGCACTAGTTTACATATTTTTAAGAACAACCTGGACACTTAACTGTTTTGGTATACTGGCAGGGTAGAAGGGCATTAATGGTCATGTTTGAAATATGTATATATGATGATATCATCTTTAGATGAAGACATTCTTTTTAATTAAAAAATTGTGTGAATTTATTTGCATACTTAAGATAAAGATATTGGGATAATGTTATTGTAGACATTATTAATAATAAATGGACACTTATCTATATCCGTTTAGATTTAATCAGTATTAATAGAAAGACTAGCAATTTTTAATAAGGTAATGTAATCAAATCCAAGAAGTGTATGGGCTGGTTGGGTGAGATAAAAGGGAGGTTTCTGAATGATTCATGAAAAAAGAAGGGTTTCTATCTTGCTTTATCTATCTTGGCAACATTCACATTCATTATCACCTAAAATATTGCACTCTTCTTAATTAATTAAATGCCATGACCAATTTATTTTTCTCCGCTGCTGATCCAAATCCATGCAAATGGTTCATCATTTCGCATCGTTTAGCTGCTGCCTTATTCTATAAGGTTTTACCAGTTTTAAAGAGGAGCACTTTTATACTGTTTCCTTCAATTATTGCATATCTCTGAGTTGTACAGCTACAATGAACCAGAAATAAGATCTGCAATATTACCCTATTCAATATTTTAAACTTCTGACATGTGGGGGCATCTGTATCTATTGTCTTTTAAAAGAGAATATGTGTATAACCTACATAATTAATTTGTTTCATTTCTGTATCTGTGTGATAACCATGCCCAGAGCCAAATGACTGCATTTCATGTCATACAAATGCAAAAACTATATATATATATGTGTGTGTGTGTGTGTGTGTGTGTGTGTGTGTGTGTGTGTGTGTGTGTGTGTGTGTGTGTGTGTGTGTGTGTGTGTGTGTGTGTGCTTAACACGGTCAGCATAACATTTCATTATATTTTTAAACAAAGTTTTGCTGAAACATAACATGTTAAACATTCTAGAAAATCATCTGAAGTTTCTTCTATGCATTCAAAATGACATTAGTTAGGGGCACATCAGAAAAAGTGCCAGATGACTTTGTTAAAAGCTACTCTACATTAAGAAAGATACGTACAAGTGTGTCTGGTTTTGTTTTTAGAGTCGGCACCTCTGAGGTTGTCTTATCCTGCACTTAGCTCATTGAGACTTTGAGCTGCTAGCATGCTTCATCGTGTAATCCCAAGTTGAGTCTCAAACATCTTATTTGTCTGTTGTCTGAGTATACAAGTATACAAGTCACTTCACCACATAGATCTTCTTGGTTGCCCTTGAAAAGAGAGAGTCTGCTTAATAAAAAATACACCAGGATTTTGCATGAAAATATGTATCTTAAAATATAAACATAATCCATACCTTCATCTAGATCTGACCTACTTTCAAGAGCTTATGAAGCTCTTGAACAAGAAAACAAGTCAGGGATAAAAGATCTGGAAGGTTTGTTCTAAAGTTAGTAAATGTCCACATAGAATTTCACATACTACCATTCTGCTTGTAAACTACCCAAGTCACACAAAGACAGATGACAATCAGGAGGCTTGAACACGTATTTAAAAAATAGAATTGTAAATGTGTCTTCTGTTTTATAAGCATTTATAAATTATAAACCCTTGCAATCAAATAAATATATTCCATGATAATTGACTCATAGGTAGTAGTCTATAAGGCAGAAACACACTACCACCACAACACAATACTAATCATGAGACACATAACTCTCCTAAACAGTGTGCCACTCAATCAAAGCCTCTAATGCAAAACAGCATGCCCAACACACTAGTCATAGGTCACTCGATAGTGAGGCACACTGATGTCCCACTCACTAGGCTGAATAAGGAGAAAGTAACAGTTAGCTGCCTGTCAGGTGCCAGGATCTGCCACATAATGCACCCACTCAGGTCCCTCAACAACAGGTACAAATATGACTCTGTCATTGTACATGTGGGTGTGAATGATCTGAGCTGTACCTCCCTGGACTATATGAAGAGATATAGAGGAGCTCTCGGATTATGTCTCCGAGGTGGGTATGACCCTAGCCCTGAGCAGCCTCCTACCATTACCCAGAATGATACCACAGTACAAGCAGAAAATGATTGATTTCAACAGTTGGCTAAGTTTCTGGTGTCATTTTAAGGGGATCCAGAATCTGTCTGCCTGGGATGACATGATTGACAGACCTCAATGCTTTGCCAAAGATGGCCTGCATCTGTCACCCCTGGGGTTCTGAATACTGGCCAAGGCTCTTGCCACTCCTATAGTGCCTTTTTTAGGTGGTATTCCAAAGACCAAATTACCACCGTAACAGCTACAAATGTAATCTGAGGGTCATGCTGCTCAACGCTTGAAGTCTAAATCTCAAAACACATTCGCTCGAAGCACTCCTAAAAATGGAGAACATCGACATTTGAGCTGTAACAGAGACCTGGTTCAAGGCAGCAGAAAGCACCCCTGCACTACCAGGCTATAAGTCATTCCACACCTTTAAGCCTCAGAACTTGGACCGAAGCTCCAAAGGCAGTGGTGTTTCCATATTCATAAAGGATGCGCACACATCTAAACTGGTAACCCAACATAATGCATCAGAGATACTTCAGGTGCAGCTAACTTTGGGCAAGACAGTGATTCAGGTCATAGTTTGCTATAGGTCCTCAACCATGTCCCAAGACTCGCACTCCACATTCCTAAGCACCATGGAGAATATTAGGGTCCAAGCTAACACACTCATACTAGGCAACTTTAACTACCCCTCCATTAACTGGGAAAACTGCTCATGTACCAATACACTTGCCCAACGTTTCCTGGAATTCATTAATTCCAATGCCCTGGACCAGCTCGTTCTTACCCCCACTAGAGGTAGTAACGTCCTTGACCTGGTCATTACTAATGTGGGCGACTATTGCTCTACACCAGTAATTAACTCGTCCCTGGTTAGATCCGACCACAAACAAATCACCTTGGAAATCCAGATCCCACCCATCCTTGCAAAGATAACCACCATGAAAAACTTCTCCAAAGCTAACTTTGTGCTCCTAAAAACAGAGGTGGCTAACTTCATGGCCCCCATGCAAATGGAGAATGGTTGCATGACCGCCGAATCATACACCAGTGCACTGTATGAACACATACACAAATGCTTAGATCTCACCATACCCAAAAGAACCAAGACACTCTCCTCCAAAAAAAGAAAGCCAATCTAGTGATCTCCTGCCATAAACAAACTCTATAACAGAAGTAGGAAACTGATGGTGGTGTCAGAATCAAACATCAGCCAATCTATTAATTTGCCAATTTTGTTTCCAGTTTTTACAAACAAAAGTGAATATGTTACACTTACTGGGTGTTCATAGGCAGTTGTGCTTTTACTTACATAGAACAAAAAATTTCAGAAAACAGATCAATTGTATGTCTCCTTTGTGGACTCCATATTAGGCAAGCCTGTCACAGGGAGTATAGTGTGAACTAAATTTATCTGCTAGTGTAGGTTATTTCTACCTAGTTGGATGTTTCAGCTTAATCCTTTTTTAAATTTTAAAAATGATGAACATTGATATGGAGTCACATTTGGACCCAGAAAGGCTATATCATAAAAAAATATAATAATTTAATTAAATAATACACACATCACTCCCACCCTTATGTTTTCATCGCTTGTAGCTTTTTTTTTTTTAAGCAAATACAATGTAACATACAAAGCGGGAGGGAAAGAGAATGAGTCCCATAGCCAGGTCCAATCCAAGTTGCCATTCCAGTTCTTTGTTTTTCCATTTCTTTCCATCTTTCCATCTTGATCATTTGATCTATGGCCAAAAAGTGCCCAGGGTGTTTGTCAATGTGTATAGCTAGTCTAGTGCTTTATTTTGTTATTTAATTTCAGAATGTTTATATGTTGTTACCGTAACCGTGTCACGATTTGCTTACAGGGAGTTGCCCACATAGAAAGATGGACAACAAAATACTAAATACACCACTACTGGACCTTGACTCACAGTTTGATGCTATACCTCTTGTCTACCTCTTGTCAGGAAGCTAGAGGCCCTAAAGCCTAACTAAGTGACAGTAGTTACAATTACACACACAGATCTTGAAAACATCTGAGTTGACTTTGATGGACAATGGGTCTGTTTATGGGTCTTTAATTGTTTTGTAGTTGTCTGTAAGAAATCTGGGCTTCTAAAGTCCAAGGGTCAAAGGTAAGTCGTCGTTGAGGTGTTCGTAAGTTTTTGGAAAGGATAAATTTTTCTGAAGGATAAATTCAATTGCTCTGATAAAAAACTAAAACTGATAAAATAATTGCCTACCTTGCCAGGCCCATTGCCTTGCGCCTCCCCGTTGCTTGAGCTTTCGAACCCCCGAGCTTGTTTGAGCCTCTTAATGGGTGCTAGGTACTTATACCCTGTACTGCCCTGTATAATAAGTACTGGTAAGAAAAAAAAAAGAAAGCCTCTTCAGAAAGTTACTAATTTCTTATAATGGTTTTCTTAATTTGGTTTGGTGAACATTTTCTTGTTAAATATATTAGTAACTGGCTCAAAAGCCACAAAAGGAGTGGAGTGGAGCAGTGGTCAGTAGGAATATCTAAGTGCAGTGGAATCAATTAACAGTTAAACTACATAAATAACAGTGGTGATTTATTTATAAATATGTGATAGGTCAATAGAGTTGTATGTTCCACTATGTCCACCCATGCTTAGCAGTACATAGCCATACGTAGCTCTGCACTGCAGTGATTATGACTGGCACACAGGAATTTATATCAAGTAAGGAGATATGCTACCAGAACTGGCATAATCTTTTACAGGGTTTTTTGCGGCATTAAAAGGTACACATATTTGGATCTGTTGAGAATAGTTGTCACTTCTTAGGTGTTATGGGCCCTGTATTGCAGTTAAAGCCAGCAATTATGTTCAGGCACGTTTGTGTAGTTGCAGTCCAGCAAAGTATAGTAGTAACATCTGCAAACCCACAGTAATTAAACAACTATACTACACAGGCCTATTAAAACTTGTGCTGCTATATAGCCAGTTGTTTAAAATTGGCACTAGCACACACTAATTCAAGACAAAAATAAAGAAATGGTAACTTCACAGTTGTTGTAGGATCCATATTGGGGTCAAAGCATGCAGCTGTGTTCAGGTGTTTGTGTAGTCACAGCCCAGAAGAGATGAGCTTGCATGTTTGTCTATCCATCCATCCTTTGTTGACCATGTAATTTTAACGAACAGCAAGGAAAGTCTGTATGCAATGTGTAAATTTACATAAAGACCCTGACATGTTCTATTAAAACAGATTTTGTGGACAGACAGATAAGCAAAGTAATCTAGAGCAGTTCACAGGTTTTTCATAGATGTTTCAATTTTAGAAAGTGAGACTATTCCATCACTGTCAGAAAACATTATGCTACACCCAGGTTTCACTTACAGGGCTGTAATGCTTCAGTGTAACAAAGCACATTACAAATGTTGATAGAGTTGGAGAGTGATGCTATATCTGCCTAGTGCCCAGAAATGTAAAACAAACAACCAGTTCCCCAGCTTTACACATCCTTATAACTATGATAGTGCTGGAGAGGGATAACAAAAAATAAATAAATCTACTGAGAAATTAAACTGGGATAAAGTTCACAAGAAGTAGGTTCAGAAAACGCGTTTGTTTACCCATCAAATTAAATGTTAATCGAATGGCTATTCAACGAACACTAAGCCTCAACATCCCTTTTATCATTGTAAAGACATTCATCAAACTGTAATAGTTGGCCAACAGGAAGGAAGTACTGCACTGCATAACGTAAACTAAATAAAACCTGCTGTGCCCCCCACACCCCCTGTAAATATTTGACTTGTATTTGGTTCTGTTGTGCTATGCCTGCTGTGGAGCACCAGAACATGATGAGTTCTGGTCAAACTGCTAATGGAGATGGGAATACAAGAGGTGAGCTGAATAGCCTTGGTTTAGACAATGCATTTTTCACAGAAAACCCTTTGCTCAATCTGGGATTTTCGGTTGATAAAACTGTTCCTGTTAAGGATTTTATACCTGTAGCTATGGATAAATCGTTTGACAATTTATTACATGATTTAAATTATAAAGCTGGAAGGCTGCAATGTTTACAGTGGCAGGCTTACCATTTGGAAGCCTGTCAGTCCTATGGCATAGTTCCCAGAGGAATGAGAATCCTCTGTATGCCCACGCAGGGCGAACGCTATCCAGATCTCTTGGCCCAGTGGCAGTCGTTAAACATACAGACTAGTTTTAAATACATGGAGATTTTAAATGCCTTTTTTGCACCAGAAGTAGCTCAGTTAAAAATTGAAGTAGAGGCTCTACGTAATAAACTAGAGACAGGCTTTTGTGAGCCGTTTCACGTAGCACATTTACAACAGCTTTATACTACCATATCTGACAACAATGAAAAGCTACGCATACAGAAAGTACAAAAACTAAAACGGGACCATGATGACTTCATTTCAGGGAACATCTTTGTGTGGCCCAGGAATGCAGCACAGCGGAATACTGTGAGCGATGCCAATAACAGGAAGCATCCACAACGTCAGTCGGAAGTGATTGGTCCCCAGAGGCGTTTGGTTGCATCAACATTCAACAGCGTCCACAGTTCATCTGTCGTCACAGGGGGGAGCATCGGAGCCAACACACCATCACTTCCAGGAGGTTCAGGAGGGTCTTTAACAATAACAGCAGATAATGAGCAGCCAGTCGAGACTGAGAATTTATCAGCAGGTTCAACTTTAACTTTCAGTTCCAATCACACGGATGAGCCTGAACTAACCACCTATGCTGCAGCAGTATCAACAGAGGGGTCAGTCATGGGAGCACACTCCAAGACCTCACAGGGACAGCAACGTTTTTTGGACAAGCTGCCAGCTCCGGTCAAGAAGCGAGGAGCATGGAGACGGTCCTCAAGCGAGGGCAGGGATCCAGGCAAGAGGAGGAGGACTTACGAATGACTTTTGATAGTAATAGTGGTATTGTTTTTAATCTCTCATCACATATCTTAACACAAGATGAGTTGTATGTGTTAAACAAAGGGCTCACCTTTGTGCCCGGTAGGGCAAGTGGTTTTAGTGATGTTATGCTAGATATTTTGTTGTTCTGTAGAATGCGAGCTTTAAGGTGTATTTTTGGTAATGGTAATGAAATAGGGACTACCTTAAAACAACCTAGTAGTTATGTGCCACCCTTTTCTCCAGCTTTAAACTTGTTCATTAACAGCTGTGAGAACGATTTACAAGAATATTTTCAAAGAGGTGAACTACATAAATACCATAATTTAACGCGATCTCAGCAGAAAGCCTTACAAGATTTGGGCTCTAATAATGATTTGGTTATAAAGATGGCTGATAAAGGGGGTGCAGTAGTGGTGTTGGACACCACTTTTTACCAACAAAAGATTCAGGGGTTATTATCCGATAGGAATGTTTATGTTCCGCTCAATCCTGTTGGTGTTAAGATGTTAGTGGATGAGGTACACAACAGCCTGAAACGGTTAAATTTTGAGATGCTAATTAGTGATGAGATGTTACAATTTCTTTGGATAGAAAAAGCTGTCATACCTATCTTTAAAGCCCTGCCTAAAATCCATAAATCAGTGGCAGACCCCCCTTTCAGACCCATTGTCTCAGGCAGAGGCTGGGTCACAGAGAACATTTCCATCTGGATAGAATATACACTTCGACTATTATTAGATAGGGTAACATCTGTACTGAACGACACAGGTGATTTTCTTAGAAGGGTAGGTAGATTTAATTACAAGCCACAGAGAAATCTTATAATGGTGACGTTAGACGTCCATAATATTTTTACTGTGATCAGTAATGATTTTGGTATCCAAGCCATAGGTGGGGTCCTGAGTGACCTGGATGAAGATGACAACAAAATATCCCTGGTTAAGGTGATGCTGGCCCTGGTTTTAGAGAACAATGTCTTTATAGGGGACAAGCAAATATACAGACAAGCACAGGGGGTAGCCATGGGCACCCCCTGTGCTAATACATATGCCAACCTGGTCCTTTGGTTTTGGGAGAAAGATGTAATCATAGATCATCCAATATGGAAACAACATGTGTATATGTATACACGTTTTGTAGATGTTTTTTTTCTTTTGGAGGGGTGATGCAGACATGCTGACAGATTTTGTCAGCTATCTACACTCCACCACATCCTTTCTTAGGTTCAAGTTGAACTTTTCGGATACCAGCATAGATTTTTTGGATGTCAGCATTATACAAACTAGTGAAGGCTTCTCATCGAAGCTATACAAGAAGGATTGCTGGAAGAATAGCTTGTAGTGCTTTGACAGCATGCACCCCCGCTATATGTTCCCCAACATTGTTCAGGGCCAGGCTGGTAGAATATCCAGGATATCACTGGATGATACAGAGTATGAGAAAGACATAGAGTCTTTGAAGCATTGCCTACTGGACAGGGGATACAATGAGGACATGATATGTGATGTCATTAGTGACAGCAGACAAAAAAGGGATAGTAAATACAAACCATGGCTTAGACAAGAGCAAGTTGTTGCTAAGGCCAAAGTTCCACAAAGATATACATCAAGGGAACCCAAATTATTTGTCACCTATAGCAGTAATATAAAAGATATAAAGTGACAATAAGTTAAAAGGCCTAATAGGAACCAGACCCATTTTTGGATACAAGAGAAACAAGAATCTGAAGGACATCCTTTGCACAGAAAAGGTTATTACCACCTCTATTCCGTTCAAGGACAGCCCGGGCAGTGTTCCATGTGGCTTGTGCAAAGCCTGTCCTTGTATTAATAAGGACACGGCCTTTAAACATCCTGTTACTGGCAAGATTTACTACCTCAAGGCAAGGGCTACTTGTAGGACCAGTCATATAGTTTACTTGGCTACATGTGTACAGTGCACAGCTTATTATGTTGGGAAGACCAACAATATGTTTAAGATCGGAATTTTGCAGCACCTTTCTAATATCAGAAATAAAAATGTGCACAATGCTCTTTATAGGCACATTGAACAGCACTCCACACATACTTTTAGTTTCAGGGCTGTGGTTAACGTAAGGTTAAATAATAGGGGAGGGGACATAAAGTTATTAACAGAATCACTTGAATCTAAATGGATATTGGAGCTGAGGGCTCATAGGAGCCCAGGGTTAAATGATATGGTTCCATTGAAACCCGCCCTACAAAAAAGGCGGGTAGTATATTGACTGCTGATTGGCTGGTTTTCAGTTTAAATAAATGGAAATGTTTGTCTTCTCTATCTGATGAAGGGTATCACACCCGAAAGTGCTTATCCTTGGCTGTTTTCTTGATTGTTTTAATAAAAGAAGGAGTTACTCCAGCAGTGTCCTGCCATTCTTTTCTTTTTTAGATTCCCCTGTAAATATATACACCAACTCCAAGATCACACAACAGTGGGGAAAAGGGCAAATTTATAAAAGGTTTTGTTTAGTTTACGTTATGCAGTGCGGTACTGCTTCTTATTGGCCAACTATTACAGTTTGATGACTGTCTTTACAATGATTTGATTGTTCAATGAAAGGGATGTTTGAGGCTTACTGTTCATTGAATATCTGTTTGAATAATATTTTATTAGATGGGTAAACCTAGACCCCCATAAAATAAAAAAAATGTTTTACAGTATGCAGTCTCAGTCCAATCAAGCAGTGTTTGAGACCTATACAGTTGGTGTATAATGAGAAATTTCTGGTTCCTGTGACACCATATTCACCCACTGCTATACAGTGCTATTTCCTTCCACTGACCTTATCAGATCGTATCTTGTTCATCTCTACTCCTTTGTTTCCCCTCTCCCCTTTCCCTCAGTCAATGTTGGCAACAATTTTTTTGCTGTGCTTTAACTTTGTGGCTTGCAGCCTTCTCCCAACCCACTTTGAGTGCTATTTTTATTATGTTTATCATGATTGTGTATCCTGCAGCCTACCTACTGTGTACTTTTGGGTCATATTATTATTATTCTGCATTCTTAGTATATTCTATTTGACTGCCTAACCTCTCTCTTTTTTAAAATAGTTCATCTTAAGCAACATAACTAGAGAGTAAGCCTACTGGTCCAGCTTTAATATAATCTACACAAATAGAAATGGTAGTTTAGGTCTTCCACTATCAGACAGGCTTGCCATCTTTAGTAACATCTGAAACTGTTACCTGGATAACCTACTGGAATGGGGTGTCAGGTATTCAGACTGCTCCATCTGGGGGATATCTTCTGTTTTAAAATAGTCTACATTAGTAATAATTACAGTTTGAAAGGTTTCTCCATTGCAGTCTGACTTACAACAGTTCTAGATACTATCAGAAGTCCATCTAGGCTGTGGGATCTATTATCAAACATAGCTACATTTCATTCTATGTTCCTGTACACAATTTCTATTTTTTTTTTTTATGTATTACAATACCCCAAACATCTCCCATGTAAATCATCTGTGTCATAGGGTTGCCACCTATGAGGTATTTTTCTGGTAGCCAGGAAGTCCAAGTTTGTCAGGATATAATGGTACTGTTGAGTACTAGTCAGGTAATTTGGGCCGTTCTGGGTCACTGTGCTCTTGGGACATTTGCGGTCAGTACAAAGGATAGAACTTGACTTTTTTCCTAAATAAAACCTTATTCTTGTAGCAGTTTAGTTGCTTATTATGTTTCTTGTAACATTTAGGTAAAAGTGGGACAGGTGGTAACCCTACTGTGCTCTTGAAGAGTTTTTTTCAGTGATGTTTCATCTCCACCTTTAAGATGCAATAAATGTCTATTGTCAGTGAAGTCTTTGTATGAAAACAGTGTGAAGAGTGATTCTACCTGTCATGGGTGGGCTACTAAGCTAGCAGCCCTAGAGCCCTTACAAGCCTAGCCATGTAAATCCTGAGTTGCCTCAATTTTCCTCGGTTAGACTGACAATTCGCAGAGCGAGTCTATGATCAACACCAACTACCCCTGTCCATGAGGGACATGGATGACCCCCCCTGGGGTGAATTTGCAGTCTCCCATCCATTTGTCTAGGTTGCACTTGAATAGGGTCAGTGAGGAGCTCTTCTTCATGTGAATTGAAAGTTTATTCCAGAGGACTGGCAATTTCTTTGAGATATATCTGTCTCTCCAGCATGTTCTATTTGCCACAGGCTAGGATAAGATCTCAAGAGCGAGTGCCATTTGACTTGCGGATGTGCTGCATTTCCATCAGGGCATAGTCGGAGACTGCCCTGTAGGCCAGACACAAGTTGCCTCTCAGCAGCCTATAAGATACAGAGTACAGTGACAGATTTCAGTCTATCCACATAGGTCATGGTTTGGAGGCCCTGTATTTTCTTAGTGAGAAACCTCTGTGGTCTCTCCAGCTGCTCCAGATGTTTGGTGAGGTACATGAAAAAAGGGAGCATTGTACTCTCTTAATGGTCTGAGGGTTGAGTATAGAGGAGTTATAACATCCTTAGACTTGAATTCGATGCCCTTACTTATGAGATGCGCAACATAGGAGGCTTTTCCTTACCACTGTGGAAACTTGGTGGTCAAAGTTCAGATTGCTATCTTCCCATGCTCCCAGATCTTGCACCACTGCATTTGAACTTGGGGAGGTGCTGCCAATATTGTAATTAGCAGGGAATTCTGCTTTGCCAAAAGGGATAATAATGCACTTTTGTTACATTTAGTTTTAGACCATGGCTTTGGCACCAATCGTTTGTCTGTGTTAGCCCCTCCTGTAATATGTTAACATGGTTGGGGGACTTAATGACTGCACCTAATTTGCAATCATCAGCAAACTTGGTAAGCCAAAGGCCATCATCTTTAGCCTGGACTTCTGAGAAATAGATTCCAAACAGTAAAGACCCCAGCACAGATCTTTGTGGTACACAACTGGTAAGGGTCTACTAGTAGAGGTGGAGTCTCAATCTTCTTTCACCTGAATGTGTGCACAAAATATGACAAATAAGCAGAAGGTGCAACAAATGATAAAACAATAAGATTAGACATGGTGAGCACAGTATCATTAAATGCACTAGACTTTGTAGTGCTTGTGGACTGCAAAGCATAGTAAATCATTGTGAATTTATGCTTAATGTCTGTTAAGGCAGTGTATAAAGTCATCTGGTGAGAGTGGGTCCTTTTCCATGAATGAGGTGGCACATTCTGTGACCTCATAACCTGACATACTTTTTGTTAGAGGTGCTGTAACCATATAGTGTCTCAGGATGACTGCTGAATGTAAAGTGTGAGACTTGTGTAAAACATTAAATTCTTCATTTGTCTGGACTGCACTCATGCTCTGCCAAATACTGCTGCTAAACTTCAGGAACCCTTATCCTTTATAAGGTTGGCTTGTCAGAGTTCACCATCACTGAGGTCAAAAGTTGTTATTCCATTCTTTTCAGAGTCAACACTATTGGAAATATGCCAAGTGACTCCTGTGTCTCCAGATAGAAAGGCCTTTACAGCTCTCAAGCTTGTAATGTAACACATCTGGAGAAACAGTGGATATGTAGCAGCTGCTGCTCTCTGGGCTCTTGTCAATTGTCAGCTTGCAGTTGCTTTCTGTACCAGGTGTGCTGGGTCATGTGACTGTGTGTAGGTATGCAGTAGGGTTTTCTGCTGCTCCACCTGCATGATGACGATGATGTATACCTCACTAGCTAATATTTCTTGAGTTTATCTCATGGTCTGTATCAGGAGTATATAGTGTTCACACCCCACCCATCCATGTCCTTCTTAGGCCCCCAATGAGAGAGGCAAACAGGCATTACCTCATAATTCCTGTCTCCCCCAAGACTCTTCAATGCCTGAGTGATTAGCTGAACCTTGGCAATCTAGGCCATAGTAAAACATGCTCTTGTTTGAGGAGGCACATTTGGTGGGATTGAGTTCTTTTCTGTGAATGAGGAGGCATGTTTTGTGACACTTAAACATTTCCATGTTGCCAAGACTTTCAGGGTGGATGAAAGCCTTCTGGAAATCTAGAAGGCACAGGATACTGTTGGAGTCTCATGATTGAACAGACTTTCAACACTGCATAGAAAATGGGGACAGTATCTCTGAATTGCAGGGGTGATGATCAAGATTTTCAAAGTGGGATAGGAGAAGTGTGTTCTATTCAAACATGGAACAGCTGAGCTTTAGAGGATATCCATCAAGGACATAAAGTTGCATCTTTGTTATTTGTAGACAGTGCGCCTTAATCTCCCTGAGAAAGCCTATATCAGGGAAGGGGAAAAAGAACCTAGTGGACAGCACAGTGGTGCAGAGGTAGCATTGTCACCTCACAGCAAGAGATTCTCCGGTTCAATTCTCGACTGGGGTGCCTTCTGTGTGGAGTTTGCATATCATCCCTGCGTTTTTGTGGGTTTCCACCAGGTGGTCCGGTTTCCTCCCACATTACAAAGACGTGTGTCTGGAGCATTTCTCCCTGGACCTCCACTGAAAATTGGCTTTGTTCCAAGTTGGACTTTCCCAGTTAACAAATGTAAAATAAAATAATTAAATAAAATATTCATAGCTGAGCAGTGCAGATTCTATCTTGGTAGTACAACTATAGATTAACTTTTTCTTCTTTCAGGGATATTGGAGGTTGTGAGAGTTCACTAGTACTGCCTATGTATATTTTGTGGCCCTAAAGAATGCATATGACCTCATACCCCAACATGTCTTGTTAGAGGTACTGTAACCATATAGGGTCCCAAGATGACTGCTGAATGGGAGGAGTGAGACTTGTGCCTGATACATTAAATTCTTTTCTCTGGATACTCATGTTCTTCCTTGTACCGCTGCTAAACTTCAGGAACTACATATCAAACTATTGTTCTGGTTTAGGAAACCATAGGTTCTGCTCAATAACATAAATGTCAGCACTCTTGAGACCATTGGACCACTGCTAGATTTCCTACTTCAAGACAATATCATCATCTGCCTAATAAGGGAAACAACCAGATCCTGCCTGTTTTCTGACAACTATTCCTTACTTGAGCTATCATCCCAAACAATGTAATGAGTTGTATTACATCACTGTGAAATAAACTGAGAAGAATAACCACTCACCAAGTACATTAACTTGGTCCAGTAAGCACAGTAGTTCCCTTATTCCTAGGCTGAATTATATCATGCCTACATCCTTGAGATCTTTCTCATACCTGCTGAAAATAATGATCCACCCCATCAGCAAGTTTCACATATCTCTGACATATAGCTGACCTGAGTCAACAATAACATGACAGCATACATTTTGCAAATAGGTACAGCAAGCCTAACCAATAGAAACCAAAAATGTTGTAGCAGGCAGCAGTCTAGTTTTCCTCTTAACTAACAATAAAACCATGTTCTAATACACATTCACAGAATTGCAAATAAACAGTGGGATCTTCGATCACTGCTCTTTTATCTCAAGGTAACAGAAAATACTTCACTCTACTTATAGCCAAAACACCCATATCTCACCAAATGACAAGCTACCCATGTGCTCATTGTCTGTTTCCAAATTAGATCCAGGCACTGTGCAAACACACACAAACAGTAATTTCTGTATTGTTACACTTGGTATACTCTACTGTCACAGTGGTTTGCTGAACACTTTTAGTATTTTGGTTAAATTTCTTGAAGAAGGCAGTATAACATTTTCCATTTTATTTATCTAGGTTGTTATCAACAGAAATTATTTTAAATAACTGGTTCAGTTTCCACAAAAAGTCCATTCATTCTCTGGTGCCTCCTTTATCTTATTCAGGGTCACAGGAGAGCCAGATCCTATCCCCAAACATTGATTATAAAATAATACTATCAGCCCAAAATATAAGAAACATAAACTTTTACTTAAGAAACTGGTCCATTAGGATCAGTGCTGTAACCCAATTTACAGATTCAAATAAATGTCATCAAAAGATCCATCATCATCACTGCCCTTGAGATGTCCGGCTATACCCCACCTGACTGCCACCAATTAAATGTGATGTCCATTACTATCCTGGGTCAGTAACTAAGGAGCTTCAATCCTCACTACTGACTACACTAAGAAACTGTCACTTAAAACAGGAGTAATATTCCACAATTTTCCCCTAAGAGCAAAACAAGAACACACTCAGTCTGGGATTGGACTGTACACTTCTGCCCGCCCCTAATTAACTCCTTATTACACACTTCAGAGCAATGTGTCCCAATTTAAAACCTCTGATACACTCACATTCAAAGTAAATTTAAATCTTGTACATCCAAACACTTCTGGGAAAGCCTAGCACAGACCTCCTATCCACAAAATAATACTGTAATGCTGCCATTAATCAGTGTGTCTTCATGCCCTTCTAAAGGGGTGTCCAGTTATGAAAATTAAATATCAAAATAAATGATAGCTTTGACCAGAAGTGACCAGGACTTTCAGGTGACTTGGAGAATATGAAACCGGTACAAGCACCCTCTAATCTCTAAAGAACACATTGATTTCCAGCCACAATGTAAAATAACGAAAAACATTTAATAATAAGTAAAATGATTACATGAATGTAAATCAATAAGTTTCAATAAACATGAGTTCAATCAGCAGAAATGTAAAATTAAATTGTAGGGTAGAAGTCCATCATTTTAGAAAAACTTTATCTTAACTAAGGTTTCCTGATCTAACTGAATACTGTCCCTGATCTACTCTCTAACGCATAACAGCAAGGCAAGGGCAGGCTTACAAGTTTTGGTTAGTTCTCACTTCTTTGGGTATCACTGCCCAGCACTGTTACTGACTGCACCTCTTCACAAACTGCTCAGCACTTGACAAACTGCTTAGTACATGACTAACTGCACAGCTTAACAGTCTCAACTGTCTGATTTTTGAAAATAAAAGTCAGCTGTTTGAAAAAGTTATTTTTCTTGCCAGTCAGCTGTTCATATAATCACCTAGCAACCAGAAACATTCTAATAACATCACCTGCTTTTTGAGCTGATTCACCACATTTTGTACTTTAGAATGTTCCTCACAAACGTGCAATTAGAAATGTATTAAAACACTGACAGATTCTTTAAACATTTTGTTTAAAGTGGGGAATACATTTAAAAACTTATTTACATTAGACATGCTGGCATACAATGCAAGTTAATCTGATAATATACACAAATCTCCTGCCAGACATGCTAACACAGATGAGTGTTTTTGGTTTCTTCACATTTCTGCCCCTCTTATGACTCAAGCATGATTTTTAAGTGACCCTTGAAAACCGATGCTTGAGAAAAATGGGTCTACCTTTGAATATCAACCCATTCTTCTCCTGGGCACTCCATCCATATTGGCATTATTAACCCCACTGTGATATTTTATGGTCATATCATATGCTTGCAATCCTAGACTCCACCTCAGTAACTTCGCATTTTGCTTACTGACCCTATTAAGCCATATTAGAGGGTTATGATCTGTGAGCGCAGTGAACTTTCGCCCACAAAGATAAGGCTGCAGAATTTTGCAATGCCCACATTATGACCAAACACTTTCTCCACGGCTGCATAACACTTTTCTCTAGGTTGGAGTCTATGGCTCAGATATACCACTGGGTGCTCTTCTCCTTCTGTGGAAACCTGGCTGGGCACAGCCCCCACCCCACAATTTGAAGCATTTACCTGTACAATAAATTATTGTAATCTGGGCTGGCTAACATAGGGGGTCCTCCCAAAACCTCTTAGTTTTTGGAATGCCTGTTCACAATCTGTGGTCCTTACTATCTTGTCCAGTTTATTCTTCCTAGTTAGGTCTATTAAGGGGTGCAGCTATCATACTGCAATGGGGCACACATTTCCTATAGTATCATGCTGTCCCTAGAAATGCTCTCACTTGTTTTAGTAACAGGAACTGGCCACACTTGATTAGCTTCCACCTTGACAGGTTCTGGCCTAATTTTAATAATTTTACTACTTCCCACTCTGTGTCCTAAGTAAATGACATCTACAATACACACTTGACACTTACTGGGTTTAATGGTTAATCCTGCTCTATTTAATCTATCCAAGACCTCCCTCACATGTTGGTCTGCAAATACCTTTAGCATAGTCTTCAATGTAGTGCTTAACCTCTCCACAAGATCATTAGTTATGGTAGGGGGGTGGTTTTTAGATGTTTCACCCCACAACACTTCCACAAACAAGTCAGCAGGTCTGACATAAAGTTGCCACCTCGGTCATTCAGTTTTTCCTGTGGAAAACCTACTCGGCTGAAGATTTCTGGCAAAGCATTTACCACCTTTTTACATCAAGATCACCTGCAAAAGGAATATTAGGGACTTGATCTAGAAGTGGCAGATGGTAGGCTCTAGCCTCTACCAACTGCTGCATTACCTCACCTTTCAGCCCTCCCTTAGGAGCCCACTTTCTGTACAACAAACCTTCCCACCTAACTGCCAACAATAAATGTGACATCCCTTACTATCCTGGGTCAGTAACCAAGGAGCTTCAATCCTCACTACTGACTCCAATATGAGACTGTCTCTTAAACAGGAGTTATATTTCACAATTTTGCACAACAAGAACACAATAATCTGGACTGGACTGTATACTTCTGCAATGTGTCCCAGTTGAAGACCTCTGATACACTCACACTCAAAGCAAATTTAAATTTCACACATCCAAACACTTCTGAGGAAGGCCTGACACAGATTTTAAGCTGTGTCCCTTCCCCAAAATAATACGGTAATGATACCACCAAACAGAGTGCCTTAGTGCCCTTATAAAGGGGTGTCCAATTATGAAAATTAAATTTCAAAATAAATGATAGCTATGACCAGAAGCGACCAGGCCTTTGAGGTGACCTGGAGAGTATCAAACAGGTATAAGCACCCTCTAATCTAAAAAGAACACACTGGTTTCCAGCCATAATGTAAAGTAATGAAAAACATTTAATAGCAAGTAAAATTATTAAATGAATGTAAATCAATAACTTTCAATAAACACCAGAATTCAGTCACCAGAAATGTAAAATTAAACAGTAGGATAGAAGTCCATCATTTTAGAAAAACTCTTATCTTAATAACTAAGCTTTCCTAATCTAACTAGAGAATACTGTCCCTGATCTACTCTAAAGCATAACAGCAAGGCAGAGGCAGACTTACAGTTTGGTGAGTTCTCTTTTCTTCGGGTATCACTGCACAGCAGTGTAACTGACTGCAACTCTTCACAAACTGCTCAGCACTTGACAAACTGCTCAGTACTTGACTAACTGCACAGCTAAACAGTCTCAGTTGTCTTATTTTTAAAAATAAGTCAGGTGTTTGAAAAAGTTCTTTTTCCTGTCAATCAGCTGTTCAAATCACCTAGCAACCAGGAACATTCTAATGACATTGCATACTGTTCAGTTGATTTTCCAAACTTTGTACTTTAGAATGTCCCTCACCAACATGTGCAATTAGAAATGTATCAAAACACTGACATATTCTTTAAACATTCTGTTTAAATAGGGGAACACTCAATATTTAAAAAAACGTATTTACATTTCACAATTAAACATGCTGACATACAATGCAATTTAATCTGAAAATGTACACAAATCTCCTGCCAGACATGCTAACACAGATGATGGTGTTTTCAGTTTTTTCACATTCCTCATTGATCTTCATTGACCCTGTGTAAAAAAATGGAAAAAGGCGGATCAGAGTGTCATGTCTACTATCACCACCTCCATCAAATGAGTGCCATTGGCCTAATTTCATTGACAGTCATGTCAGTCAGTCTTCTCTTGCACACTACAATCTGTGTCTAGTTGGATGTCCTTGTTTTTTCTTTGCCTTACTCATATCTGTCCAACAATTCTGCACTATCAAATCATTTTCTGTTTACTTGCACATGCAACCAAACCACTGTAACCTGTTCTCCTTGGCCTTCTCTGCAACTGGGGGCACTTTGACTTCAGCTCTGATATCTGCATTTTCTTTCATCTGTTCCACAGTGTGCATCACTAATGCACAAGTACTACCCATCTCAGGAACTTTATATCAATTACCTAGAGCTTTTTCAGCTGCTCTGCCTTCATATCCCAGTTTATACGTTATACAGAAGCACTGGTTGCACCAGTCTTTTGTACATCTTACTTATCAGTTTCTTTGGCATTCTTCTGTCGCATACTACCTCTGACACTTTGTACAAGTTGGCTGCAGCACCTCAGGTATGAGCTTTTACCTGCTTATTCAGATTTCCCTTGTCCTCATCCACACCTCCAGATACTTAACAAGGTTAACCTATTCTGTTATTTTCTCTTTCTCAATTTTCAGCTTCTTCTGATTATCTGTTTGCTGCTATGACAACCATCTTGTCTGTATTCATTTTCATTATATATACCTTTAATTTTGTGTTCTATTACTAATCCATTTGCCAAACTTTATGAACTATTAACTAAATTACTGTTCTGGTTTATAAACAGCAAATTCTGCTCAAAAGTGCATGCTCACTCTATTTATAGTAAAGCATTGTTTGTATGCAACAGCTTTGTTGATCTTTCCCCTCTGACCTGTTTGCTGATTTAGTCCATAACAAGTAAGAGCAGGACTAGGCTCAGAGCCAAACCTTGATGTAAACCCATTCCTGATAAGTACGAACACTGTCTATAATTGTGTCATTGGATCTTAATGGAGTGTTTGGGAATAAATCTGCAATGTGTTTTCCAGTGGCATGAAACACGTAAGAACTTTTTATCGGTGCAGTGCAAAAAAAAAAAAAGGTACAGGATGTCTGTAACTGCATTCTGCTGGGAAATCCAGCAATCGTACATAAGATATGAGGTGTACAGCAGATACATAAAACAGAAACTGTAATTGCCCTGTGATTACAAGATATGTAGCTACTATTCCTAGACCAGGATGCTAGTGAAATATACAATTAGAAATTCTGTAAGAAGACGGCTAACTACGAGAAGGAAAATTAACTAATTAGGATGCAAATATGAATCTCTGCTTAACTGCATCTCTGGTTTCTGTATCATCAACGTAAGTAGACATTTTTAAATTGTTATTCCGTGTGGCTGCCAGACATCAGCCATCAGTCATCCCATTATCCGTAAACCCATTTTTTTCCTATGGGGTTGCATTCGATCATGGGTGACTGTCATCCAAGCAGTCATTAGGGTTATCCTCAAATGGCTGACACAAATGCTTCCTTGTACAAGGGACTATTATTTCCCTCCATACAAACATGTACTCTCCTGTACATATCTTCCCCAGAAGACTGGCAGAGCCTAGTACCCAGGCCTGACACATGCACTACATACTGTACTCGTGTTTCACAGTGAAAGTCAGAATCACAGCAAACTGAAGAATAGGTGACTCAACATCGCTCACTCACTCCAACCCTCCCTGATCTGTCTTTCCAGTACCCAGGACACTAGCTGAACCTGAGACATCTGTGCTGTAGTCCTCTATATTATCGAGCAGTACTATTTTCACCTTTGACTTAGAAATGGTTTAGAACAGAAGATTAAGGTAGTGAATTGCTAATAAGCTCCCCTCTGTAGTCCTGGATTTGATTTCCTTTAATCCCCTGTTGCCTCCTGTGAGATTCTCGTCATGTTGCTTAAATGACAGTGTCCCCTGGTTTTCAGTATGTCTTATACACTTACCTAACTAATAAAGTGATCAAATTTAGATCAGTCCTCCTGACTGTTTAGCCAAATAAAAAGCCATCAAATATTTTTTGCATCTAAAATTTTGGGTCAAGTATGACACACAGCTTATTTTCCGTTTCCCAGATATTTATCCTTTCTTGGGACTGACAGTAGTTAAAACACTGGGCTATGACTATTCTAGCATTGTTACTACATCAGACACAAAAGCTGAGTTAAGGAAGAAAATAGGTGTGGTGAGCCCTGCACTTAAAAAGAATATGTAATGCATGGAGTGCCACAGTTATGCTCTGAAACTTTGAAAGGAGTAAACATGTTAAGCAAGTCCCTAGCATGAGACCCAATATCTTGACAGCACTTGGGGTGCTTAACAAAAGCTTGATAAGCGTACCTAAGTGGTATTAAGACTGGGTCTTGTGCTAGGGACTAAAAGCGGGCAGTATCCGCTGGCAAAGAAAAGCAGCAAAAGTTAAAACAGTTTTGAAAAGCTGTTACAACTTCACTGTGCCACACTTACAAGCCGAAGTTGTGGCATTACAAAGTGTCGTACAACTTTTAAAGCCGTTAGTTCTACAGAGGAATACTTTGTCTGCTTTCTGTGTTGAAAACTAGTATAACTCTTCACACTCCTACACTTTTTTTTGTAACAGGTAGTATGTGGAGCAGATAAATGTACACTACAAAGAATTAAAATTGGGACACTGATAATAACTCTGTATGTTTTCAGCAAGCATGCTAAGATTTACCTCTTGAACTTCACTCTTGAGGTGAATTTCTTGGGCTCCATGTTGGTTATGATCTGGGACTCAGTCATGACCCTCTTTGAGATATATATGTGTGTGTGGGTGTAATGCAATGAAGCAAGGCTGTTTCAGTCTTAAGCAAAGATGCAGATCAATTTAAATTTGATTATTATGTCCTCAGACATTTAAAATAGTTGTAGAAGAATGTATTTCAAGTGTACACAGAATTTTAAGAGGCATTAATTGCTATCAAATGTCCATCCAAACTATGGGTTTAAATAACTTACAACTAAATGGCACATTTGGCAACTTAATTACAGTCCTGCATAAATAATGCATGGACATTATCCATTATTTTTATATTTAGCATTACCAACATTATTTTTTAAAATTAGTGCATGTATAGTATATGCAAGGATTCTCAAGCAGGTATCAGTGATATCATACAGTTGGCTTGTAACATTACTTGAAGAATAAACAGCTGTACCATGCTGTATTTTAACAAGTGCTACAGTCAGTATGAAAGTAGAAGCAAGCAAGTGGGAGAAAAAAAGAAGAATGATTACATTTATAGAAATATTAGAGGAATGAAGTTAAAATCAGAGTATTGTGGAACAGCACATAACTTGAATCATTACCCAGATGACTGATCTAATAAGGAATGATGATAATAATAATAATAATAATAATAATAATAAAGATGGTGGTGATGACGAAAGAACATTTATGCATGTCCAAATATGCTAACTGTACCACTGACCCCATATGAATTGCAAAAGAACTCCTTTATCATTAGCTGTCGGGCGCTGACAAAAAGCATTTTGTTGTGTTTGATCCATTCATTGATTCCATGTTCATAGGGTCTATCTTTTATCTATGCAGTTTATTTTTTCCCATTAAGATCTATTTGATAGACAGCAGAACATATGCTGCAGAGTGGAGATACCTGTAACTACAGCTACCTCCTACCTTCACATCATCTGTGTTCCACATACCATGTCATTAAGCAGCTGGCATTCTGGGACTTCCAAACACACGCACACCAGGGCAGTGCAACCCCACACTGTCGCCCCAGAAATGGTGACATGGATTACAGCTGCTCATTGTAATTTCATCCAGCAGCACAGTATGCTGACTGGTTCAAGGTCACATGAAGGACAGCCAGACACCCTGATCCTGCAGGGTGAGGCAAGGCAGCCAAATACACTGATCCTGCAGGATCTGGTTGGGCAGCCAGTCACCTGTTTTGTAAGCATCAAACATTTATGCAACTGATCCTTTTCAATCTGAAATAGGTACTGACCTGAGAGAATTACTTTGTGCTTGTTATGGTATTAGCATTTGCTAAACATGTGGAGGTTTTAGATACAGAGGCAATAGTATTTTACAACTCCCTCTGCAAAATATTACTGTGTTTCATATATACCCATACAGACATGATAGATCTCAGGTCTCATTGTGAAGAAATAATTCAGTATCATTTTATTTTGTTTCAGAAGTGTTTAACACCATTTGCTGCATCCACAGAATTTATTTATACTAAGAGTATCACTTATGTTATATAACAAAGGTATTTTATATTAGCTTCCCATGTAAATGCCAGTTTGGAAGAAAAGGCTTCTTGAATAATAACAGTCACTGGAAATGTGTTTGCAGAACATAAATCAAGGTCACATTATACAGCTGTTTGAATTGACTATACAAATTAATGCTAGCACTGAAAAATAATCTGCACAGGTGGGGGACTTGCACAATAACTTAGGTTTTACATCGTTTTTAATAAGTAGCAGTATATTTGTATACACATGCTGATCAATATTTAACACATCATATTATTCGTGAGTTATTATCAAGATATACTCACAAGGAGGTCACTGAATGTAGAAAGCATGAATATAGATAAGTGATATTAAAACCGACCTTGCTATCAGTTTAATTCCTACAACACTCAGTTTGATCAGATGCTAATTATTACAAAGATAATCCTTTATAAATATGAAACTGTACCAGATTTTTTGGGATCTTTGGATAGCTTGGTGAGGTCATTGTGGATGCAGGGCAATGTAAGCGGTAGTCCTATTGCTACTGGCACTGATAACAAGTTAAATAGAGACTGTATGAAAAGCTTGCCGACAATAATATGCTTGATAGAAAGTTGAAACTGCAAGCTGCTGTAACCAAGTATCGTCATGTCCTGTAATCTTCTCTGGTGGTCTGTTGAGCTCCTGCACATACACAGTGGGTGACACTTGAGCGGGCCATTGGCCATCAGTAGAACTGGGGAGAGGCACAGTACTGATAGAGCTATAAAAAAGCTTGTAGGCCATGGAGTAAGTTACTTAGGCACTGATAAGGGTGTCTGTGTGTGTGTCTGTGTTTGTGTGTGTGTCTGTGTTTGTGTGTGTGTGTGTCTTGCTACCGTCATATACTATGCTTGCCTGTTGTGTACTTTACTCGATAAATATCTGATTTTGTGAAGGACTGTTACCTACTGTGAAACTGCTTTATAATGAAAATATTTTCTGATCTTCTAGGCAAATGCTACTGTATATTCTGTATTTGTATATTTCCTTTGTGGACTGTCTCACTTGCTTTTTCTAATTCTTGTTCAACTTGCTTTCAGTTTTAGTTTCTGCATGTTAGGAGCTCATCCAGCTGGGGTTACAAGCCCCATATGTAATGAGCTTTGAGAAGAAATTGTCTGTGAACCAGTAGCTAACCTGTTTATCCCTTGGGGCTAAGCCACATCAGTGCTCAATTTACAGCATATTTAATAGTTTAAGTGCGAGTTCAACAATTGCCTACTAGTTGATGGAGTCAGTACTCATCACTTTGCAGTAAAAGAGGGTATTCATTCCTTCATGTCAGTGTAATCCTTCCTTATTTATGCACTTCATAATGATAGGCAGCTTAAGAGGATGAAACTACTTATTCCACTCCAGTCATCCCCCAAAGTATACCTGCCAACATTCCTCAGCCTATTATGTCAAGAGGCAGGTCATCTTCATGCTATCCAATGCCAAAAACACAGTATCAATGCGACCAGACATCCCAGTTTGCCTTTTAAACAACTTAAAACATGACCTAGCTGACCCACTTGGATCTCTGTTTAACCTCGGCCTTAGAACTGGCTATGTTCCAGCAGAACGGAAGACAGCAACAGTAATCCCTCTGCACAAAGTGGGACCATCAACCAATCCTGGGAATTATAAAACCATAAGCTTGATTAGCCTTATCTGCAAGTCCCTGGAAAGAAGCATTATACACCTTATTAACAAGGACATCAGTAATCTCTGAACTTTGGACCCAAGGTAGCTCATGCCTGTTAAACATGGTTAACTTCTTTCAGAATGTCACCAAGACCCTGGATGAGTGAATGACAGTGCATACCCCCTATCTTGCCCTAGCCAAGTCATTTTGCACAATTCCCCACTCAGGTATTATAGAGAAACTCTCCTAATTGGGAATTGACCCCTACATTACCAGACATGGCACACTGTTAAAGTGGGTGACTTCACCTCTAACAAAAGACCAGTCACCAATGGCATACCACAGGATTCTGTGCTGGCCCCCTTACTATTCAGAATTTATTTTTCAGAAGTTCAGGCAAACTTGGACAGCCTATGGCTGACAAATTTCACTGACAATTGCAAATTGGCAGCAATCAGAGTCTCCCAAGAATGTTAATATACTGTAGACAGGGTTAACACAGACATAAGATTGGAGCCAAAGCCATGGATTAAAGCTAAATGCAGAAAAAAATGCACTATTATTCCCTTTGGGAAAGTTTACGTCCCTGCTAATTGCATTATAGACAGCATCCCCCTAAGTGTAGATCCAGTGGTACGTAATCTGGGTACTCTAGTTAATAGCAATTTGAACTCTGACCACGTATCCACAGTAGTAAGGAAATCTTTCTGTGTGGCACATCTTAGAAGCATTGCATCTAGATATAAGGATGTTATAATTCCACTATAGTCTGCCCTCATCAGACAATAATTGATTATGATACTCCCTTTTGCATGTACCTCACCAGACATCTGCAACAACTGGAGCGACCATAGAGGTTTTGCACCAAGAAATTGCAAGGTACACAAAACAAGTCTTACATGGAAAGATTGAAAGCCCTGTTACTGTATTCTGTCTCCTACAGGTTGCTAAGGGGTAACTTGTGCCTCGCTTACAGGGCAGTCTGTGACCCGATCCTGATGGAAATGCTACACATTCTTAAATTAAACAGCAGAAGGGTCACTTGTTCCAGGGATATTCTCCTAGCCTCTGATATGAACAGGTCATGCTGGAGAGATGGATACATCTCCTAGAGACTACTACATCTCTGGAACAAGCTTCCAATTCATGTGAAGCAGAGCCACTCCCTGACCTTCTTCAAACACAACCCAAATAAATGGATGAGGGACCGCAAATTCAGACCTGCAGCCATGTCCTTTATGGACAGAGAAAGTCAGTATACCGCTAGAAACTTCACTCACATAACCACCAACAATTGGGGCAACTCTGGATAAATAGGGCAAAGCTTTTAAGAGCTCTAGGGCCATTAGCCTAGTAACCTCTTATGACCGTATGAGTTGGTATGCATACAATTTCTGCATTATCAGCTCAGACAATTTGACTTTGTATATGTTATGTCTGGATTGTATATTGGAGCTTCCCCCCAGAAACTCCACTGAAAGGGGGTTACTTTGGTTGATCCAGTCAGACTATCCCAGTAAAAATGCCAAAAAATAAATATATGTGACTGCCTGGCATCCTTTTGAAAGCAATTTCCACTTTTTGTCGAATGAGTTGTATACTTTTTTGCACTTAATCTGTTTCAGTGATATTTAGCAAAACTGTGCTGCATTTATTTATTTGCTTAATATTGCCGGTCTCTGCATCTGTATTTTGTTTTTCTGTTTTAGTGATAGCAAAACTGTGCTGCATTTATTTATTTGCTTGAGATTGCTTTTCTTGGTGTCTGCATTTTGTTTGTCCCCCACCTTGCCACCCAAATGTTCTTGTATTCTTAAACTTGGTGGCTTTGGAATTTCCCACCCCTGCTGTAAATTTGATTTTGGACACTCCTCCCAGTCCCATCTCATTTGCTTACTGTACTGAGTACAGTGTGATCATTTGGGAAGGACTACCCTCTTACTACTTTGATTTTGAACACTCCTCCCAGTCCCATATCATCAGTTCATTCTACTGTATACAGAAAAGCATTTGGGAAGGCCAACTCCATTAGTTTCTTAATCTTGAATTATCTTTTTTTCTTCCCTCTCCAGTAAAAAAAAAAAAATTACACTTTATGCAGCTGCTTTTACTGTAATTGTGTGTTTCCTACTTTATGACCTTGTTTTGCCTTGCTGATTGCTCTTAAGTGTTGAAGCGCTTTTATTTATTACTGCTTGGTAGTTGCCTGATTAAATTTGCTGTTGTTGTAACCCTCTTAGTTTTGGTTTTAGCACTTGTGCTTCAGGCCAGTTATTGTACATTTAAGGAGGTTTTTGTAGTTTACACTCTTGTGGACAAATCCTTATCAAAACCCCTCTCTCCATAAGTCCATCCATGTTTCAAAACACTATGTCTGGACAATTTCCATCAGTTTTTCCTACCAGCCTGGTCGTCATGGGCACACTGAGACAATATAGAAACTACCTTATGTTCACAGACAACCCTCTTCTCCTAACACACAATTCTTCTACTTGCAAGAAATGCATCCATATCGGTAACCTGGAATCCATGCTGTCTCGCGCCGCAGTTAGTACTGCTGACAAAGAGGAGATTGCCAGCAAAAACACCACACCACCCACATCACATAGCCAAGCACAACACACACACACACACACACCTATGCAGAGGTCTTCAATAAAAACTTACCTAAACAGCAGGGACCTCCAAAACGCACATGCAAGTATTCCACATACAACGCCAAACACATCACAGACAGCAGCTAACACACCAGTGTCTCACAAACACAGCCCATAAGGAATAACAATAAACTCACACAGCCCATAAGAAAAAAGTTCCTTTAGCATTTCAAGTTCACCACACTTAATGTATTAAAACTCGTGAACCACAAGGACTAATGTTCAAGTCACAGATGTCTGATTGCAATCAAATAAAACATAGATAAATTAGTATATTTCAATTTCTTTCCTGAAAACATACATAAACTATACCAAACCAGGTCTTTGCCTGTTTAACTATAATCGAACAACAGTTGGCGTCAGTCATGTTTATCCACATACTGCTTTAATATCCACTCATTATACCCACTTTAATGACTGTGTACATCTCAGTTATCTGATTCTGATCAAATAAAATTTAGTAATTGTTGAGGTAATAAATTTCAACTTGTTTCATTCAAACATATATGCAGGTGTCAGTCACTTTCAGTCACATATTTTTTCTGCACCTACCATACCTCTCAACCTCTTAGCACAAGAAGTCTGGATAAAGTCTAAAATTATGGGGTGAAAAGGCCCAAAAATAATGGCGAATTTTAAATATTGCTCTTATAAACTTAGAAAGTTGTTATACCAGTGGGATTTGTATTAGCATGCATTTTCTAAAGGATATTAAGCCTGTAACTCAAATGTATGTCATTATTCAGTGATTTGTCAGAAAAATACAAATTTTATGAAGAACAGACGAGAAATAGGAGGTAAAAATCTGTAGATTCTATAAAAATCTGGACAGTTGAGAGTTATGGCACTTACCAATTATGCCACCTTGACTGACAATGTAGCTTGAATATCTGACTGACCAAATAAAAAAAAATAATGTCCACTGTAATGCATTTCAACTTCTATAACATCAGTGTACTCTGTCTTCCCAATGGCTATATACTGTGTTCACTCACTTTCATCCACAGAGTACCACACAAATCCATTACATTTACTGTAATGAGTTTGTAATTCTCAAATGAACAATTATGATAAAAATGGTCAAAAACATGTATTTCAACTTTTCACTTATATACTACCCCTGCCAAACCAGCGTAATGAATGTCTAAATGTGATCTAGTGATAGCATAGGTTAATCACTTTAATTCAGACTGCTTCTGAGCCCACTAATTACATTAACACACGCACACATATATATAGCTAGATAGATATATACATACATGTACATGTACATATACATATTATATACACATGCACGCTTATATATATATAATATTTTGAAATTGTCTAGTATACAGATAACCACAGTATGTGGCCAGCATACTAGTGGTACCATTTTAAAGAAAGAAGACAGAAATGTCATATTTTTTCAGAAGTAAAAATAAATGACCTTGTATGGTAGAATTTTGCAATACAGTTCATTAATGTCTGCAGATTTCACACTGTCTCTTTGATAATGTGCTCATATTTTTTCATCATTTTTGCCACTCTGTTTTTAAGCCTGTTTCTGAGTAGTATCCCACATTTTTACTGGAAGCATGAAGAGATATTTGCTATTTGGTATTCAAATGTTATGCGACTTTTATTACTTTACTTTTATGGTAAAAAGTTGATGATAGTTATATAAAGCTATATGGTTAAGTGCTTTAAGTGCTTTTTACTGTGTTTTAACAGGGAAAAGTTTTTTTACATTTTACCTGTTTTACTGATTATTGCTGATAAGCTTCCTCAGGAATCGGGCACCTTTTTCAACTTGACCATTGAATAATATACCAGTTGCTTAGTTGTATCTTCTATCAGCCACAAAAAGATTTTTTAAGCAGCCTTTGCTACTACAGCAGGCTGGTTGTTTGCCTCAGCTGCAAACAGGTGACTCTACTTTGGCCAAAGCTGGTTCTTCTGACTATCTTTTTCCTTTGATCCCTCTATTGTAGTGCCAACAGCCACCATGGATCAAGGGTTAGATACATCATCTGCAGCTGTTGGTATGCCCTTAGTGCAAAGGGAGTCAGTCTTGTCACTCCTGAAAGAATGGGTAGGGAAGGTGTCTCTGCTTGGCCAGAAGTCTGTGCCCATCCCTAAGGAGGTTTTCCCTAACAATTCTGAGTCTTTTTTTGTTCAGAAATTCCTGTAAAAAAAAATGTCTTCCCCTGTTTCAGTTACTCTGGATAGGATTAATTTATTAGACTTTGCACAAAGTTTAGTGCAGGCTGTTAACCTTTCTTTAAGACTGTTTCTGGAAAGAGAAAAAGGGATTCCTCTTTTCCTGAAGAGATTCAAAAGACAACCTGTGGGGTAATGTGAAGGGACAAGATTAACAAGAGACTTTTCTTCGAACATATAATCATTGACACCTAAAGAGCGAATGTTCTAAAGCACGAACGGCCATGTCTGTGAATTTTTTCCTCAGGAAAAAATTCACGGAGCCGTACACAAAAAACACAAACTACAAAACCCTAATCAAGTGAGGGGCTTCGGCACCCACACTCCCCCTAACTAAATATACCAACTCTGACATCGCTCTACATTGGGGAAAGGGGCAAATCCTGATAATGGCCAACTGAATTTTTTCCCAAGGAAAAAATTTGCGGACTTGGCCATTCGCACTTTAGAGCATTCGCTCTTTAGGTGTCGATGACTATATGTTCGAAAAAAAGTATCTTTGAGCATATAATATAGACCCACATGGGATACACAGTCATCTTTTCAATGACTAGGAAGAGAGACATTCTGTGCATCGTTTTAAGGCAAGCTTAAAAGCAATGTTTATGGCACTTAAATCAAAATAGAACAGAGGCATAACATTGTGCAGCTTTGATATGAGCAAGTTTTACTTAAGGCTTCTCAAACCTCAGAAGAAAATGGTCTAGTAGTTTTAAATGCAGATGCCAGCTCAGTTGTACCTTTGCTATAGTCATTAGTGAATATCTCAACACTGACTGAAATTTAGAGCAACAGACATACCTACAATAATGTTCTCAAACCATTTAAGAGGACTAGTATTACACATATGTTTTCCATGGGTCTGATGAGCAAGCAGCAGTCAACAAAGTTGAACAATTTTAAGATCTAAAGTACACACCAGTGAAATGTTATCTATGAAAAAGTTTAGTGATCACCTGCATCAGCAAAAAGTGTTTAGATAATATTGCAATTGCTCTGACAGTTGAAGCTGTTTGTGCCTGAACAGTATTAATCAGTGACCCTCAAGTTTCACATCACAGTGTCATTGATGGCCCAGCACATGGCGGAACATACCTTGTCATCTGAATAGAAAGACATATGGCTTCACTGGATCCTTGGGCCCTAAGCAGATTCCCAAATTGCCCCTGTTATAATCCACCATTGTCTCTAATGTTGGTCTCAAGCAAGCAGTATACAGTCACAAGTTCCTTACGAAATCCAATGAGTCATGTCTGTTTTTCTTATAATGGTATGATGATTTTGAGGTTGTCTGGTCAGTGTCTGACTTAGTCTTTTAATTCTGGCTTGTTTCACTAGTAAACATCATATTGCTGTGAACGTTCCCAGTTGCCATTGTACGATGACTGTAATTTTGCTTTAATGTGGTCAATGAGAAGTCTGTATAATATGCTATGTGTATGGGCTGAGGTTTTGTTTTTGTTGATTTTGTTGCGTGTTGAGAGACTGCTGAGGCTTTTAATGGTAGTAGTCCTCAGAACCTCGACATATGTACTGGTTATTTTTTGTGCATATGCTCACAGAGTTGCACTGATGCTGACAGTTTTGCCTATACCTCACAATCTCACGGATATTTAAGGTTTAAAAAAAATGTCCAGGATATCTGTTTCTGATCTCTTCTGTGGTGTAGTTCTGATAAGCATCACCTGCTTAAAATTATGTAATGATATGTTTTTTTTTTTTGGTGGGGGGGGGGGCATGAAGCAATGTTCATATGCATATACAGCTTCTCTTCCCATTTGAGGTATGTTAATTGGTAAACAGGTCACCATCAGAACATTAGCATGAAGGAATGATTTGTCTTTGTTTTTCGTGTTTAGTTTTTCGGAGATAACAGAATTTTCAGTGTGACTTTTTCAGATTTAAAAGTCAGTGGTAAGTGCCCAGTTTAATATTTAAGCAATAACTGACAATGTGGTGTGGTATATTGAAGATTTACCCACTGCCGGCATGATTTAATCATGAGAGTGAAGCCCGAGTGATTAAATAATGCCAACTGTGGGTAAATTTCAATATACCACAACTACAGAGTCGGTTATTGCTATTATACAATGACATTATTTAAGTAAAAAAAATTACATTTCTTAAATAATATCTTTGTATAATGGCGCATTACTGTTCTTCCACGGCTGGTGGTATACTGCTTCCTTGTGTTGAAGTACTGCGCATGCACATGGGACTTGGGTTCCTACACATACCCAGTACATCAATGCTTTGAAACGGAAGCAACAGAGAAAAGAAAGTCTCCGTTGGTCTGGTTTTTTATTTTTATTTTTTTTAATTAAAAAAAAAGGTTTTGGACACTTTATACCAACGGAAAAAAGTCTGGGTGACCGGACCTTTTTCCGTTGGTATATTGTGGGATTTACAACTGGCATGCTGGCCAATCAGTGTGCACGTTTTTGAATATTAATGGGGGGGTCATTGTATAATTGACTATATGTAATAAACAATACAAGCAGAATAATGTTCAGAGCAGGAGTGATGTTTATGGGAAGGAATTGAACAATTTATAGAATATTACAGTTAATACCAATTGCAGAAAGGAAAATGCATACACTGTGTGAAAAAATGTTACTGTGGTTTTAGTTTTCTTTTATGTTAATGTATGTGCAGATGTATCACTGTTTTAGTTGCGATTTAATAATTAACGAGTAAAAACAATGGTCTTCTCAAAGTTAAAGACCACAAAAAAAAACATGCAGAGCACTTTAGCTATATCAGCATTCATTTCAGCAGTGTTCTCCTGGCTTCAGAAATTAATTCCATTTCTACACTCCTGCATCAGCAATACCTGCTTATCATGTCCCCAATAGCTCTCAATGAATCAGGGAAAAATCTCCACAAATTCAGGGAGAAATCTGGAAATAATCAGGGACACTTCCAAAATATTAGTACTATTAACTTGAGGCATTGACAGAATAAGACAAATGTAATGAATGTACATTTTCTGAAGTAAAAGAAGTCTGTCACTCTTAATTACTGTCATTATTTATTTAGAATAATTTACCACCATGTCTCCAAAGGTCACCAGTTTTAGGAAGCATGAAGAGAGATATAGCTAAAAACTGAGTCACAGGGATAGTTGAGATTTTGGATTTGAACTTTGCTTTCTGGCCGTTTGCACCTGCCTTACATGCGAAGTTCATTTGGGCTTAGATTACAGTTGAGATGTATGCCATTTGCTTGCCCTAGTAATATCTCTGACCTACAGATTTGGAGATTTTCATCCCACTGAAAATGTACAACTGCATGATGCCTCTGGCAATTGGATGCACAACAGCAATTGTCATGGTACAGGCAAACAAGAAATTAAGTGAAAACTTAACCATGTCTATTTAACAAAGTCTTATTTAGTTGATTGACTTGTTAGGTCCACTTTAAATAAACATGAATTTCAAGACAGCAGTTTACTGTTGCTTATTTTGAGTCTATTTTTAATTGGTAAGTGGTCCCAAATGTCTTTTCTATTATAATTTAAAATAAAAATATTGAATTACATCCAAATATTTGTAATCACTGTAAAAAAATAAAATAATATATACATTAATAAATGTGAACATTACTTTATTGTAACAGAGGAGAGCTGCACAAGTAAAGGGATACTGATATAGATGAGGGGTCCTGGTCCCTTATCCTGCCTAGTGGCCCATTTGTCCATCTCTCTTTCTCCCTAGTAAGTACTGTAGACTTTCAAACACTCCTACAAGTGGCATAGTAGAGGTCTAGCTTGACAACAACTGAGTAAAAGTTCTTCTGGAACATATTAGGATGTAGCCATTTCCATAAGAAATTGACCCAGACTTGCATAAAATTAAAGCAGCAGTTAACAACTCTCATTAATGACTATGATTATGTGCATGGTTATGTGCTCAACAATTAGCATCTTTCATTAATGACCTTGGTTGTGGGCTCATTAATTAACACCTTTCATTAATAGCCTTGGTTCTGGGCTCATTAACGCCTTTCATTAATGGCCTTGGTTGTGTTCTCATTAATTAACACCTTTCATTAATGGCCTTGGTTGTGGGCTCATTAATTAACACCTTTCATTAATGGCCTTGGTTGTGGGCTCATTAATTAACACCTTTCATTAATGGCCTTGGTTGTGGGCTCATTAATTAACACCTTTCATTAATGGCCTAGGTTGTAGGCTCGTTAATTAACACCTTTCATTATTGGCCTTGGTTGTGAGCTAATACCTTCCATTAATGGCCTTGGCTGTGGGCTCATTAATGGCCTTGGTTGTGGGCTCATTTAATGGCCTTGGTTGTGGGCTCATTGATTGACAACATTCACTAATGACCTTGGTTATGTGCATTGTTGCAGTCCTCTTCACCTTATTGCTCCCCAAGACACTACTTCAAATGTACTTGACTACAAATAACAGATTGCAATTTTTTTGTACAATTCCTTGACTTTAATAGCACTATAATAGTGGGGTACTAAGGATCTGAATGATTTTGGATTGGTCTGTGCTTGTGGTTGGGTGAAAGGTTGCTAGAGTTTAAATGTTAAAGTAATTTATAAATGGATGAATATGTTCAAAGCCTTGGTAAGACTCAGCATAATAATCAAATGTCACTGGCTAGTGTTTTATTTAGAGCATTTTTAGAATATGTTAAGTAACTTCTCATGCATAGCTTCTTTTGATTATCTTCCATTAACTTCCATTCCATGCCCTGTGGAAAAAATCTTCATTATTCCCCTCCATAAAGGGCAAAACTCCTCTGAAATCCCTAACTTTAGACCAATTGCTATTTTGCCCCCGCCCCTCTAAGATCCTGAAAAAGCATATTCATAAATAACTCCTTCAGTACCTCTTGCAAAATAATCCCCTAACACCAACACAACATGGTTTCCATTCAAGTCATAGCAGCACTACAGCTCTCCTCAACTTTTCTGTCACCATTAATAAGGCTAGAGACCAAGGAAAGTTTACCTATTCCTTTCTTCTAGATTTCACCAAAGCCTTTGACAGTGTCACATGAGAAACTTCTGACTCAAATGTCCTGTCTGGGCCTTTCTAAACCAACTCTTCTATGGTTCACTAACTACCTGTTTGAAAGATATCAGTCTGTCAAATGGCTCTCTCCTCTTCTAGTTAAAATGGGTATAGCTCAAGACTCAGTTCTCGGCCTACTGTTCTTTAACATTTTCATCAATAACCTATATACCTCTTCTCAGCAGCTTGCCTTATTCTGATGACTCAACTCTCATCTGTACATCGGACAGCCCACTACAACTACAATTCATGACACAAAATGCCTTGAACTCAGTTGAACTTTGACTATATCAAAACCATCTTTTACTTAATCCCCAAAAGACTGAACTACTCTTTTTCCAAAGTTCCATGCCAATGCTAAAATTAACTTCCACATTACCTCTTTAAACAATACAATTCAAGTAGTTACCCATGCCAAATTGCTTGAAGTCACCATAGATGACAACTTAATGTTTGACAAAACTATATAAAAATAACTCCTCAAAAGTTAGGTCTACTATATAGAACAAATAAGTTTATTACTTTTTCTAGCAGAATCACCCAACCTGACACTTGTCTTTTACCCTCTCTTCTTTATGGCTCATCTATTTGACTAACATCCAGATCTCTTTTAAATCACAATTGGAGCAATGCTACAATAAGACAGCTAAATTTGCAGCTAACCTGCCACCTAAAGCTCATCATTGCTCTGTGTTACGTGTTCTCAGCTGGTTAGAACTCCAACATTAACTAGCACATACACAACTTCTTCTAACCCATAAAATAATACATAACCCCTCTAACTGCCCTTCTATCTCCTCAGTACTTCATCACCATCTCCCAGATCCCCCTCTGCATTCTCAAGACAAAAACTGCTTGAAATGTATAAACCCAAAAAAGTATGGGGCAAAGGTTATACTCACACTGCATATCCAAACTATGGAACTCTATCCCAAATTTAATCAGAACTACAGCTAGATTCCTTGTATTTAAGTCCTCTCTCAAAGAATTTATCACTAACTCATGACTATATCCACACACCTCACCTGTGTGATCTGTATTAACAAATACTTTACATACTAATATAACCTCTCATCATAGTATCTATACCTTTCAACACCTGCCCTCTCCCCACTGTTAGAGTGGACGTGTATATTTTTATTTTTATTTCCTAATGTAGTAGGCTATACTTCTCATACTTTTGGATATACTGATTATCATATTTAATCATAATTTTTTTATTTATTTTTACATCACTACTGTCTCCTCCTGCTTTATTATATACTACATATTTTATTAACAAACTATATGTATATATGCTTTTTTTAATTACATTTGTATTAGTGTTTTATTTAACATTTAACTTTCTGGAGCTTTTCTCACGGAGCCTCTGCTGAAAATGTGTATTTATTACTAAGTCGAACTTTCCTGGTAAACAAATGTCAATAAATAAATAAAACACAGTTTCCTCTTTCCTTATTAAATTCTTTGTGCTATACACAATGAAACCTACCACAGATGCACTGGCCATAGCATGTCAGCATCAATTTATTTATTTATTTATTTATTCAATTACATTTGTTTCTGGGTTTGTCAGTCTAGGCAAACAGATGTCCCTTGTCAGCAGAGGCCTGGGGAGAAAAGTTAAATGGTAGTTAAAAGTTAGACAGATAACATACATGTATTTAAGACAATATGTCATAGAAACATATAAGCAAGCAAAGCATTTTGTAAGGTGTGCGTGTCTTTCTCTCTCTCTCTCTGTGTGTGTGTGTATATAGATATATATATATATATATATATATATATATATATATATATATATATATATATATAAAATAACTAAAAAATATTTACATAATTGAAATTTAGATGTACTATATGTTTTCCAAGATATATTAAGAGTTGTGGCAGTTAAGGCTGACAAGGAGAGTTAGGTAGAAGCTGATAATGGGGAGAAGACAGAGTAGAGAAGAACACAAATTAGTTTATTGGTAGTGTTAGAGTAAGGACTCAGCCAGGAGTAGTGCATGAGCATAACCATGTATGGGATAGATATTGCTTTAGCTAATTTTTGAAGGATTTAGCATTATCAGTCTAAGAACTCTGGGTATACAATTCCAAATTTTTGCAATATAAAAGGAGTACAGTGTGTCCCCAGTGGAGTTCTTGGACTTGCTAACAGTCAGTAACAGCCTAATGGTAGTGGTCTAGTGGGGTTATACTAATAGAACATGTTTATTAGGGGCTCTTCAGGGAGGGATATGAGTGTGTGGATAGTCGCTAATTATGTGCGAGTTAGTGCGGTAGCTCAAGCCACAGAATTTTTCTTTGCGGTATACAGAATTGAGTTCTGTATCTGTGGTTTGAGGCAAATTTGACTATTTTATTATAACACTGGTCCATTGAGGAGAGTGACGTGAAATGCAGGTCGATGAGTATGGGGCAACATAAAGAAGGATAGAGAGAAGGAAAGAAGGTATCATGGTTGTTCTAGCTTTGTTAAGTATGGTTTGATCTTGTAGAGGATCCCTAGTTTTTGGTGAGTTCTCTTTTTTGCCTGTTTTATGTGATGGTCAAATTTCAGACAATCATCAGTGATGACTCCTAATAGCTTGGTGTTGGTTGCTAGTTGTATTACAGTATTACTGGAGGAAGTGGTGGTAAATTGCTGTGTATTAGTAGCGAATCAGTTTTGTTTTTCTTGGGGAGGGGCAATATTAATTGTGAGTCTGTTAGCCATGCCTCAACAGAGGTAAGGGATTCTCGAGTTAGATGTTACAGTTTTTCCAGAATATGTGCAGAACAGATTAGTGTGGAGTCATCTGCATACAGTATGATGGATCCATGTTTAGATGCAGTGTGCATATCATTGGTGAAGATGTTAAACAGTATAGGACTTAATATTGAGCTTTGGGGATTCCAACTGTTGCAGAGATAAAGGTGGAGATGTTTTACCATTCAACTGCCTGCATCCTTTGACAGGTAGCTGTGAACCACAATAATGATGATGAGACTGAAACTAATGAAGATAGGTTAAGTAATAGCGTCTAATGGGATGAGACGAGACTTACTGAAGATAGGTTAAGTAATAGCTTCTAATGGGATGAGACTAGACTTACTGAAGATACGTTAAGTAATAGCTTGTAATGGGATGAGACGAGACTTACTGAAGATAGGTTAAGTAATATCTTCTAATGGGCTGAGACTAGACTTACTGAAGATACGTTAAGTAATAACATCTAATGGGATGAGACGAGACTTACTGAAGATAGGTTAAGTAATAGCGTCTAATGGGATGAGACGAGACTTACTGAAGATAGGTTAAGTAATAGCTTCTAATGGGATGAGACTAGACTTACTGAAGATAGGTTAAGTAATAGCGTCTAATGGGATGAGAAGAGACTTACTGAAGATAGGTTAAGTAATAGCTTCAAATGGGATGAGACGAGACTTACTGAAGATAGGTTAAGTAATGGCATCTAATGGGATGAGACGAGACTTACTGAAGATAGGTTAAGTAATATCTTCTAATGGGCTGAGACTAGACTTACTGAAGATACGTTAAGTAATAGCTTCTAATGGGATGAGATGAGACACTGAAGATAGGTTAAGTAATAGTGTCTAATGGGATGAGACAAGACTTACTGAAGATAGGTTAAGTAATAGCTTCTAATGGGCTGAGACTAGACTTACTGAAGATACGTTAAGTAATAGCTTGTAATGGGATGAGACGAGACTTACTGAAGATAGGTTAAGTAATAGCTTCTAATGGAATGAGACGAGACTTACTGAAGATAGGTTAAGTAATAGCTTCTAATGGGATGAGATGAGACACTGAAGATAGGTTAAGTAATAGCTTCTAATGGGATGAGACGAGACTTACTGAAGATAGGTTAAGTAATAGCTTCTAATGGGATGAGACTAGACTTACTGAAGATAGGTTAAGTAATAGCTTCTAATGGGATGAGACGAGACTTACTGAAGATAGGTTAAGTAATAGCGTCTAATGGGATGAGACGAGACTTACTGAAGATAGGTTAAGTAATAGCTTCTAATGGGCTGAGACTAGACTTACTGAAGATAGGTTAAGTAATAGCGTCTAATGGGATGAGACGAGACTTACTGAAGATAGGTTAAGTAATAGCTTCAAATGGGATGAGACGAGACTTACTAAAGATAGGTTAAGTAATGGCGTCTAATGGGATGAGACGAGACTTACTGAAGATAGGTTAAGTAATATCTTCTAATGGGCTGAGACTAGACTTACTGAAGATATGTTAAGTAATAGCTCCTAATGGGATGAGATGAGACACTGAAGATAGGTTAAGTAATAGCTTCTAATGGGATGAGACGAGACTTACTGAAGATAGGTTAAGTAATAGCTTCTAATGGGCTGAGACTAGACTTACTGAAGATAAGTTAAGTAATAGCTTCTAATGGGATGAGATGAGACTTACTGAAGATAGGTTAAGTAATAGCTTCTAATGGGCTGAGACTAGACTTACTGAAGATACGTTAAGTAATAGCTTCTAATGGGATGAGACAAGACTTACTGAAGATAGGTTAAGTAATAGCTTCTAATGGGCTGAGACTAGACTTACTGAAGATACGTTAAGTAATAGCTTCTAATGGGATGAGACGAGACTTACTGAAGATAGGTTAAGTAATAGTTTCTGATGGGATATGGTATCAAATGCCTTGAACAAATCCAAGAGTATCGCTGGGACTGAGTCTCTGTTATTCCTTCGCTGGTTGACTGCAGTGATAATGTTTAGAAGTGCAGTTGCAGTGCTGTGGTGTGAGCAGAAGCCATGCTGCGTTGGGGTGAGAAGGTTGTTGTCAGTAAAAAAAAAAGTTGAGGACTTGTCTACAAATGCATTTTCTATAGGCATGTCATTATAAAATGTCATTGGATTTTCCTCCTTTGTGCAGAGGGAAGATATATGATTTTTTTTCCAAAGTGTGGGAACACATCCTTCCTTAAATAACTGATTTATTAGGAGTGACAATGGGTATGATAATGTATCTTCTGCTAGTTTAATATATTCAGCTGGTATTTTATCTGGGGCCAGGGTGGTAGGCTTGAGTTTGAGGATTAGCTTCCTGATCGTAGCAGTAGGTAATATTTGGAAGGTAAAGATCTTTTGGCTACTTTATGGTTTTATAAGTGGGAGTAATGGTAGGAGTGAATGAGTGTTGAAATGGTTAGCAATACTACTTGTTGCATTATTTAAACATGGGGAAAGCTGTTATGAGTTAACCGGATTTAGGAGATGATTTATGGCTGACCAGAAAGCTTTAGGATTACTTTGGTTCTCAGTTTGTAGTCTAGTATGGTAGGTTTTTTGAAGTTCTGATCTTGTTTTTAGTAGCATTTCTTATTTTTGTATAATTGAAAGCTGGATATATTGTACTTCCACCATGTTTTCCATGCATTATCATATTTTTTCTTTAATTGTTTTGGTACCTTTAGACAGCCAAGGAGCAGGGTTGGTATTAATTCTTTTAGTTCTAATGAGAGTGTGACTAATATATTCATGAGTGTCATGTTAAACAGGGCTAAGGCTTCTTTCGGGTGTAAAGTTTTGTAGTACCTTCCAGATCACTGATTTAAGATTGGAGATAAATGATTCAGGCTGGGAGGAGGAGGAGAGGTTGTGAGCATTATTATCATCACTTAGGATGTTTGAGAGGGTATCAGCTTTAATAATGTCTTTTGGGTTATAGGTCAGTATCTGATCAATTTTTACTTGTCAGTTTGTTGCATCTGATTGGGGTTGAGATGAGCTAACTGAAGCTGTATAGATTGATGGCATTTTTAGGGGTTTCATTATCTGCGGTTAGCCAATCAATGTTGAGATCGCCCATTATGATAGTTTCTTGCAAATTATACAATGTCTCCCTATTAATACTCTAAAACGTGCATGCTGATTGGCCAGCCCAACCATCGTGCCCATTGTAAATCCCACAATATACCAACGGAAAAAAGTCTGGTCGCCCGGACTTTTTTCCATTAGTATAAACTGCCCCAAAACCTTTTTTTTTTTTTTTTTACAATAAAAAAAAGAGAGAGAAAATGGAGCAATGGAAGCTTTCTTTTCTCCGTTGCTTCCGTTTCAAAGCATTGATGTACTGGGTATGCATGGAAATGCAAGTCCCATACGCATGCGCAGTACATCAAAATGCAGAAGCAGTATACCACAACCGGTGGAAGAACAGCAATCCGCTGTTATACAATGACATTATTTAAGAAAAGTAAGTTTTGTTTTTCTTAAGTAATGTATTGTATAATAGCAATAACCGACTCCGTTGCTGTGGTATATTGAAGATTTACCCACGGTTGCCTTTGTTTAATCACTCGGGCATTGCCTTCATGAATAAACCACACCAACCATGGGTAAATCTTCAACATACCACACCACGTCGTCGGTTATTGCTTAAATATTTGATGAGACCCAGGAAAGAAATTCTGCCAATATTGTTACCAGGAGGGTCTGTAGATATCTATAATACACTATATAATACAATATGTGTATTTAGTTTGAGTGATGATGTTAGGACCTCTGAAGTTTTAAATTATGGGGTAATCAGACTGGACATAGAGGCTGAGTTATTTTTTTATAGATGGTGACTATGCCCCCACCTTTTTTCCTAGTCCTGTCTAGTCTTATTATACTATGTCCTGGAGGAATCATTTCCTCATCCTTGTATTCTTGACTTAGCCATGTTGCAGTTATGACCAGTACATCAGGACAGTATTGAACTCTGTCTAGGCATGGAGATCTGGCAATGTATTACAAATGCTTCTAAGAGTGGCAGCATATAGATGTATGCTAGATGTATTTTTGAGGGTAAGTGTGGGCTGGCGGTGTAGTTATGTATGAGGGGCTTGGGTTAGAATGTATGTCACCACATAGGAGTACGTGGGGGGAATATAGGGGAGTATGAGTTGAGCCGTTTATATTTGAACTTTGGACCTAGACTTGGTTTATTTGGTGGTAGTTTCTGAGTAACAGTAAAGTTTTTGAAGAAGTGTGTGGTTTGTGCTGTTTAAAGAGATGGAGATATACTAAAGTCAGAGTAGCATGTACTAGGTAGCAGAAAATCTGAGTAGTGGTTATTTTTAATATTGTTAAACAGATTGCTGATAGGAGGTAACGGGCTAGTGATATGAGATGTAATAGTAGGAGTAGCAGTAAGAACATCAGCTTGGTAAGTACTTCTGTAGATGAGGAGGGGTAAGTGAAAGGGAAAAGAAAATAAGGGAAAAGAATTAAAGCAGAGAGGACTTGTGTTTTTTATGTATTGTAAAATGCATTTAAATGATTTAGTTGTGGGTCATCATTTGTGCAGTAAAAAAATGTTTGAGATTGATCCATGGTTTTGGGTCTGGAAAAATATATTAAGTGAGGCTGAGAAAGGAGTGACGTAGACGTTTAAGGGAGTTGTAAAGTGGGAGGAGCTTGGTGTAAGGGGAGAGATGTTCTGTTAATTGGATTGGTTATTGATGTGGGTGGCAGGAGATGGATGACTAGAAAAGTACAGTAAATGGGGGTGGCTAGGAATTGAGAGTAGGGTAAGGAGGCAGAGTAAGCATGAGCATTAGGAAGGGGATGAATGGAATGGGCTAAATCACTGGAGTAGAAGAGCTGAAAAAAATATCTGTGTAAGCAGCACTTGCAAGTCCAATTACTTTCAGGTAAGTAAGTGGTGATTGCGTTTTTCTTTTCCCACCCTATTTTTGCCTATATACCTTTTGCTCCATTCTGTGATAGAAGTTTCTATTTCACACCCCTGTTCCTTCTTTGTTAATGCAGAGATGTGTTTTTTTTCTGATTTCTGCAAATATTTTGTTTGTCTAATTATTTGACTTACTAAGGTAGCTCCCCCTCCCACACAGTAAATACTCAGTTGACATGTTTTTCTTTTCTTCATTTGCTGTTTTTGCATGCACTCTTTATAACTATTCATACTGGATCAGGTGGAACCCTGCTAGGGATTTACTTGTCTTGTGACTTCATTCTTCAATGGTGCTGTAGAGTCGCGGTGCCCTATCACATCTTTGTTTTGATAAGTACTTTGTGTGTGTGTGTGTGTGTGTGTGTGTGTGTGTGTGTGTGTGTGTGTGTGCTGTGTGTGTGTGTGTGTGTGTGTGTGTGTGTGTGTGTGTGTGTGTGTGTGTGTGTGTGTGTGTGTGTGTGTGTGTGTGTGTGTGTGTGCGTGTGTGGTTATTCCTTTTACTAAGTCAGCACCTGTCCACAGTATTTCACCACCAGGATTGTCTTCACACAGTTCCCACAATTATGGACTTTGAAGTGGGAAAGATCCCTGCCCAATGTGCACTGCCCACATAATGTCATGAAAATTGTAATTTGTCAGGGTAGGCAGGGGTTGACTTGTTTATGTAATGACTATTTGAATAATTATCTATTATTTAAGGCAGCCTATCAGAAATATTTCAATATCCACACATTATTTTCTTTTTGACTTTATTATACAGTTTGTGTGGTTGTACATAGTAGAAGATATTGAAGGATGCTTAAGCTATTTTGGCCAGTGTTCAGTATCACTGTACTAGTTGAAAAGATAGCCATATTCTGACCTGCCTTTTCCCCATCTTTCATTGCTTGCTTGACAGTCCATTTTCCTTCAAAGTGGAACTAAATGTTTTGTTTAAAAAAAAAATACTACCGGCCCAAACAGAAATTTTTCTTTGCAGTGCATATCTGCTGCTTGTCTTGTTCTTGTCTTCCTGTCTGCAAATACTCCGGAAGCAGCTGGTGTAAGACAAATGATAAAACAATCATTTTCAGCGTTCTCTTAGTTATTATTTATATATATATATATATATATATATATATATATATATATATATATCTGACTCTGAAGTTTGTATTTTTCTTTCCCCACCCTGTTTCTGCCTGTAGACCTTCCGCTGCATTTTATAGTAGAAACTTCTACTTCACACCACCTTTCTTTATTCAAGTTTGACTTTCTGCCTTCACTTCTGATTTTTTCTTCCTTCCACTCTTGTCTCTCTTTCTATTTCCTCATTTGCCTATGGAAGCTAGGCATGTAAGAAAACCACAACAAAAACTACCACCCCAAGTAGCCACAAATATGTTAAACATTTGTTGTTGTTGGTACCATTACCAAAGTCTTACTTTGCTTCTTTTTCTCATTGTCTGACAGTTTAACATGTTTTTTCCATATCTCCTCTGTCTCTTGCCCCATTTGCTAAAACTAGCTTGCAAAGTGAATTTTCATAAACCAGCCAAATCTGAGGTTTTTGGCAATCACATAACCCTTATGCATCTCTAATTATGAAGCATATTCAAAACACGCACTCCTCACTGCACACACTTAATGCTATGAAGCAATATATGACCTGTCCCTGTTTTACAGGACAGTCCTGATCTAGTCTAATTTATCCCGTATGAAAACAATGTAGCATGGCAAAGGTTTAGGATAATAATTTTTGCTAGATATCTTATAAATATTGCAGAAAATTATTATACTGTGCATGAAATTCCTTAATGCTATATGAAATGGCAAACAAAATTCTACAAAAAACAACTCTAAAGCTTGGAAATAAAATGACATTATGCCATTTTTCTTTGTCCGTGGCAGGGACGATCCTACAAATTCATACTATTTTAGTAACAAATGTCCTGCTGTGAGCATCTAAAAAGGTAGCAACTTTAAGTTTCCAGCAAAAAAATTAAAATTTGCAGACTTACAGCCCATGTCCTATTGTGCAGGAAACATTCTGCTCCACTGTTTATATTCCAGTTTCACTAGACATTAAGAGGCTGTAAAGTATCATTGTTAATGGGACAGACTTTAGGCCTGGATACTGGTGTTTGATTTCCATTTGCCTACTTCTGTTCTGGAACACTCATAAAAATAAATATATTATCATGGTGATGGGATGACGTGTTAAGCAGAGTCTCTGTATAATAAAAACAATGGACATAAATAAGCCATTCTACCAAGAAAATGCTGATAATAGTAAAACAAGTGGCAGTTGTTCCTTTTCTCAGAACTTAAAACAAAGAGGAGTATGCAATCATTGTGGCTTGCAGCAAAGTAACTTTTCTAAATGTGGTTTGGGAAAAAAACAGTAATTGAATATCAGAGGATACCAATTTCCTTAACTGTCTTGTGGTAAAGATAAGAACAGCAGATGTGTGAAATAAAGGAAAGTGAACATGTTTTTAATATAACAAGCTTTCTGGCATTGAGAAGAAAATACAAAAAAAATCATTGTGATATTTCAGAGGTGGCAGAACAAAGTTTCAGTGTGGACTGTTTTTGAAGGCTGAGAATGGGAGTCTACAACATAGAGTTTTCAGCACTGTAATAGTGCCTGCAAATTATGTAGTTAAATTCATAAACAGCATCAGCTGTTATGTGCATGTTTTAGTGGGTCTGCATTTATACTAGTGTTCACAATCAAAAATTAGATTAATGTTATTTGAAGCTTGACTTAAAGTATCTCATTCTATGCATATAACCAGAGCTAGATCCCAGCACTAAATGATCTAAACAACTTCTTAGGGCTTGTATTGGATGGGGGCGGGGGTTTGGCTTTGCTACAAAAAAATCTGTGGTAAATAAAAGAAGCCCCAGTTCTAAAGTTTTGTAAACACAGCAGGGCTTTAGGTTTTCATGAGAGACTTTTGTAAAGAACAGAAAGCACCAGAAACCTCAGTTTTAAGACATTGTCCTAGCACCATCTTTAGAAAGAAAACTATACACTTTTTAAGTAGAGCAGCCAATGACCTGGGAGATGCACACTAACATGTATGAACATTGTTTATGGTTACTGGGGAGACAGGGAGCCAAGTAATGGAACACTGTAATGGCTGTGGGGCGTGGGGGCTGATCCATTACCCTGCCTAGGGCCCCATTTGGCCATGATTGGCTCTGCATATAACAGTTGAAAATGCTTATTTGTTGTTAACCAGTTGCTATAATTTTGTTGGTCTATTACTGACTGAATACTTTCTTATGTATTTAGTGCTCAGGAGCTGGAACTTGAAGATCAGCAAAGAAGACTGCAGCAAGAGTGGAGAGAGAAAATAATTATTGATGGTAAGTCAAAAGATGATGATATCAAAGCTTCTCATTACTATAGACACATTAGAAATATCATCAGCTTATATGTATATTTCGCATATCTGCATAGTGTGTGGACAATAAGCATCACATTGAGAAGTCCAGTGTTAAAGAAGAGGAGGGTAAACAATGATGTGTTTTATTTATCTGATAATGAGATATAGGTGTTAACCCAGTGCAGAGCAATTTAAACCACAAACCTACACCAGGGGTGCATACAAAAACATTAAAGGACAACAACGGGATTCTGTAACTAAATGCTCAACTTCTCTGTCCTTTTTCTCCCTATTTACAGTCCCTGCTATAAATAAACAACAACACAGCATTTAAAATATTTTAAATTGACTTTCTCTCCACTAGAACAGTCCATTACCATACTGTGGTGGTTTCACTTTCAAAAAACTTTTATCTCACCCTGGAAAAGCTTGCTGCATTCTCTAATTCATTGATGTCATCAAGGCCAATGAGTACTAGTAGTTTTCTAGCCAGTTTCCTCCCCAGACTGACATCACCACAACCATCCTAAAAACCTACCCATGCTGTGATGTCACACCTCCCCGGTCCTTCCCATGCATATACAGAAAGTAAACGCTATAACAAAGAATAGTACAAGTCAAGTCTCCTGCTATGAGTTGTCAATCACAGCAGGTAACTGCTCAAATTACCCTTAGCACTTTGACAGCTAGGGAAGTTAGTTGTGAAGGGGATGGGAGATGAGTCAAAGTAGTACAATTCAGGCTTCACAAAAGACTGCAATTTAGCCATTCTAAAAAGAAGCAGCAGTAAAAACCACTTTGAAAGTGTGTTCATTGGCATTTGCGCTGTGTGTTTTAAGTAGTCATTGAACGGCATGAAATGTTACGTAAAACTAATTGAAAGACAGCAGTGCATGCATGTAAAATCAATGCAGTGACAGGAGCTTTAAGAAGAAAGGGGCTTGCATGATGTAATTTTTTTTACAGACAAGCATTGTATTGTGGGATACCTGGAGGCAAGCTAAATCAGGATCACTTCAAGATGCTAGACCCCTTGTGGTCAGATGCATAAATTAGGTATAAAATTATTTAAAAACCTGTAAATAGTCCTGGAGTGGTGTTGAAATGTAGGAAACACCAAACCATGATGAAATAAACATGTTTTTTGTCTGTGGGTCCGGTTCTCCTTTAAGACTGAGATTTGTAGGGATGTTCGACACTCTGCACAGCACTGCTTTTCAAGAGAGTCCCTGTGCAGCAAGCTGTATAGTTATTCAGATGTGTATTAGGCATTCAATAGCACCAGCACTCAGTGCAAAGGCTTGTATAATAAACAAAAATGTAGTGCTAATGGGAGAAGCACACTTGGCTGTGTCATGGATTAAGGAGCACTACATTAGGGCATATGAATGATGTTACAACATCACAATAAAGGGATACTAGAGCAGCCAAGTCAGTGCATACTCACTCATGCAATGTAATAATGCATAGATGCACCTTGTGCTTATCTGGTCATCGAATAGATCATTGTGTGGCTGCACATCAAAGTGCCAATCCTGTTCATCTTACAAATGGGAGAGGATATGAGAAAATACAAAAGTAGGAAAGGGGAGAACAGCAAACTGAGGAAATGTACAAGGCTAACCATGAGGTATGAAACAGGGGAGAAAGAAAGGTAATCATTTTTGTTTGTTTTGAAAAAGCCCATTTTTATACACAAAAAAGAAAGACAAGGAAAGTGAACATTGTAACGAATTAAGGTTTTGAATGGAATAGAGGGTGAAGGTGAGGTAATGGGGCAGACAGGCAAACATAAACATCGGCACAAACAGAGAGGGATGACAGACGGACATCATGTGGCAGAATCAATGGATGGACACAGGTACACAGATATTGAATAACTGGTGATCAGAAGGGTCAGACAGTGAGTAAGGAATGGGGAATGGCACATAAGGGAAAGAAAATACCAGGATAGGGCTAGGGCAGGATCCTGGCATAGTTAGAAGTCTTGAAGTCAAGCCAGACTATTAGGCAACAAACCCAAATATAACTCACCTGGGTGGCTGATGCTAGAGGCTGGTTGATTCTCATATGGCTCAATGGGTGGGTCCTGTCAGGCATGCAATTCCATGAGCCATGCCAAAAGAAGCTCCATGTTGCTGAGGTGGGCATCCAGATGCCACCACACCTTGGTGCCACCAGCCTCCACACCTAATGATGTTAGACCATGGCAGACCTCTCCAGACCACTCTTGGAAGAAGAATATTTGTCTTCCTCCACCAAGAAGTGGGTTTTCAAGGCACCAGTGACCTCTGTGGGTCACCATCAGCAAGGTAACTATCATCACCCTACTGAGAAGGTAGCCCTAGCAGTTACTGATGACTCAGCACCAGACACTCAAGTGGTGCAGGCAGACAGAGGCAAACATGCCCCCCCCCCAATCCAACCCACTCCAATGGAAACTGCAGAAGGGCAACACAATGGGAAAAAGTTATTACATACACACACAGCAGCACAATTGTAGTTGTATAATGGGCTACCACATATGACACCCATAGTCATTTCCAAGGAAGTGTCCCCCATCTTTTGCAACATCCAGTTATGTTCAATTTCCACTTCTCCAGCACTGCAAAGCAAAATACACTCCTAGTTAATGTATAAACTAGGTAACATATCAGAACAAACTAGTACTGGAAACATTAAAAAAGTTAAAATACATTTTTGGCTGTCTGTCTCTAACCTCTGACTCCAGTAAGTGATCAGGGTGGTGCCACATCAGGTCACTGTAACAATGTCTGCACTGCTTACCAGAATGTGTGATGCCTGACATCCCTACTATAGCTCATAGTGCAGTGCCCTAGCACTATTGGCTTATACAAGCCATATGTATGAGCATATTGGTCACAAGCCTCATGATCATTGTGACACACATGGCTTCCCCAGCACTTCTGGTTAGAGTAATGCATTACAGTACTGATTTAGAAACAACAGTACTAAGTAGCCTTAATGGCATAACTGCTGCACTAAATGGCCCTTATTAGAAAGAAAATGACAGCAACATCACCCAATACTTCACAGCTGTGGAATACAGTTTCAAGAGAGTGTCTGTAAAATTGCATCCCTATATAGAGTTTAGGAAGGAGTCTTATCTGATAAAAAGCATCAGCCAGACCAGAAAACCCTGTGCTTGGATTTCTGTCTCACTGAGACAGATGGTGTGATGTACTTGCAACTGGGAGCCCAGAACACTGACATGGCACTGCACTATCTGTGATTTTGGAGGAGGGAAACCATGCACAATGGCAGCAGACTAAAGAGCATGGCACCGAAGGATTGGTGATCCAGATCCACATCTTGTGGCATGACTATAGTTTCTGCATAGCACAGTGGCTGACAGAGATGTATGTATGGATGAGTGACTGACAGAGATGTATATGTGGGTGAGGGACCCTGTGCCCATGGGTACAGTACAGAAATATTGAACAGGTGGCAAGACTGTGCAGAGCAACAGTAATGATACATAAACAGCTGATTAATGGGAGAAGGTGGTCATCCCATGCCATGCAGTGTGCACACAGTGATTGTCATATTCTTCCCAAAAGTGTACATGTATGAACATGACCACCCAAGGGAGACTACACCTAGAAAAAGTTAATCTGGGAGAATGAGCTGTTACTTTATATCTTCTGCACACAGTTCATGTACCTCCAGGACAACACTACAAGAGACAAGCAACGTCTGAACCATATTTTGCAGGGACCAGTGCATAATTTGAATACTGTGTATATATGGCCATGATAGATTCCTGTAACCGGTTTAGTGGAGAATTAATGATATGATACTTTGTGAAAAGGAAAATGCATTGGACATTGCAACACTTAAGTTCACTGCAGGGTATGGCCTCCAGACATAAGTATATCATCAAAGATGAGGAGTTTTTGGTAACACTTGCCAGAAGAGGGAGTGGTCCCTCATAAAAGGGGGTGGCTTTGATATAGGAGTTGTGCTGACACCAGGCACCACTATTTCAATTGGACACACCAGGTTATTAATATCTGGTACATTACAGCATAACTCCCTCCAATGTATTTGAAGGGAAGGACTGATCAAAACCCATCTGCATATGTTTATAGGTAGGTACTAGGCTATCGGCCTGGGGCCTATATAAGCCTAGCCAAAAATGTTCCCTGGCTTTCGCCACCCAAGCAGTGCCACAGACATTATCCCCAGGGTGAATTTTCTATTTCCCATCCAGTCGTCAAGATTTTTCTTAAAGGGCCATTAAATAACTTTGATTGACATGAATGGGTAGTTTGTTCCAGAGTATGGAAAATCTCTGGGATAGGAAGCTATCCCTCCAGCATGTTCTGTTTATTGTGGTGACAAGGTTTAGGTCTCTGGAGCATGTGGTTCGGAGAGATTGGGATTTCTTTAAGTGTAACATGTCCAACAGCTCTGGGTTTGACATAGCTTTGTATGTTAGGCAGAGATCACCTCTGAGTAGGTAATATGCGATGGAGTAGAGCTGGAGTTTTTTTTAAATGGTCTGCATATGGCATCTGTTTGAGGCCGGTAATCCTCTTAGTGAGGTATTTCTGTGGCCTTTCCAATTGTTGTAGGTGTCCTGTGAGATGCATGTCAAACGGGGCATTGAACTCTAAAATGAGTCTGATGAGGGGATGAGTAGAGAGGAACAATGGCCTCCTTTTTTCTAGAGGATAACCCTTTTGTGATGACATGTGCCACATAGAAGGATTTCCTGACTAGTGAGGCGATGTGGTTATCAAAGGAGAGACTACTGTCCACCTATGTGGTAGTTCATGGGTACTGAGTTTTTCCTTAAGAGGATGACAATGCACTTCTTGGCACTGAGGTTGAGGCCATGACTTTGACACCAAGCATTTGTCTCTCTGAGGCCCTTTTGTAGAATGTCTACATTATTACGTGATTTTATTATGGCTCCCTGTTTGCAGTCATCTGCGAACTTTGTTAGCCAAAGACCTTCTGTGTTGGCCTGTACTTCAGAGAAGTAGATGCCGAACAGGATAGGACCCAGGACAGAACCCTGTGGTACTCCACTCATCACTGGTCTTAAGTCAGACCTGGAGATGGCTACTTTTACTGTGTGGGTTCTATCAGTGAGCCAGTTGGCCACCCATCTTTTTGATGTAGGGATTTATGCCCAGTTTAGTGAGTTTATCTATAATTCCAGAGTGGGGGATGGTATTGAAAGCCTTGGCAAGGTCAAGATAGGCTGTGTGCACTACCTTGCCCTCATCTACGGCGCTAGTGACTGCTTCAAAGAAGTCAGTCAGGTTTAGTAGACATGATCTACCTTTTACAAACCCAAACTGAGTGGGGTCCAGGGTTTGGAGATTACCTATGTCTTTGTTTATAAGTCCAAGATGATATGTTCCATGGCCTTGCAGACCAGGCTCGTCAGGCTAATGGGGTGGTAGTTTCTGGGGTCTGTGGTGGCACACCCTTTGTGGAGTAGGATAACCATCGCTGTGTGCCATTAAGTAGGCACATAGCCTGAGGTGAATCTATGAATGAACATGGTACTTAGATGGGGTGCCAGTTTGTTCTGTAGTTCGTGCAGTATGCAGCCTGGGTTGTTATCTGGTCCCATGGATCCTGTGTTCTTGGCTTTGTTCATCCATGATTACAGGGGCTTTGCATTCTTCCAGTATTAAGATGGGCCCTTTGGAGGGTGAGAGGGGGGTAAAGTTAGCACTGAACCTATCTGCCAGGATACTGGCAATATCGGTTGGTTCTGTATATTTAATGCCATTGTGCTGTAGCTCAGAGCAGATCTGAGTGTTGCCATTGAGATTCTTGACATAGCTGTAGAATGCTTTGTGGTTGTCTTTAGAATCAGTGGTGATTTTATTTTCATAACTGGCTTTGGAGGATTTTATGAGGGATCTCAACTTCTTGCTGAGGCTGACCAGGGAGTTTCTCCAATCTTGGGATTTTACTCTTTTTTTGCAACAGCTTCTTCCTTCTGTTGTGGAGTTTGTTTATGGCAGGGGACCACCAGATTGGCTTCCTTTTTTTGGAGGATAGCATCTTGGTTCTGTTGGGGATGGCATGATCCATGCACTCGTGTATGTGCTTATACACAGCATTTGTGTAAGATTCAGCAGTCATACCTCTATTTTGTGTCTGTATGGGTGTCGTGAAGTTTACCACTTCTGTCTTAAGATGCATGAAGTTGGCTTTGGAGTAGTTTTGGACGGTGGTTTCCTTAATGGGGGGTGGGGGTGGGATATGGATGTCTAAGGTGATTAGCTTGTGGTTGGATCTGACCAGCGAGGAGTTGACCTGTGGCATGGAACACCGGTTACCCATATTGGTAATGACCAGGTCCAGGATATTGGCTCCCCTGGTGGGGGTGTGGATAAGCTGATCCAAGGTGATGTAATTTATGAATTCCAGAAATCGTTGAGCAAATGAGTTGGTACATGAGTAGTTTTGCAATTTGATGGTGGGGTAGTTGAAATCACCCATAATTAAGGTATTGGGTTGTACCTTAATATTTTCCAGTATCTTAAGAAATGAAGAGTGGCAATCCCGGGCATGGTGGGGGATCTGTAACAAGCTACAACCTGGATTGCAGTCTTGCCCAGTGTTAGTTGCACTTGGATAATTTCGGATGCATTATGTTGAGCAACTAGCCTGGATGTGTGGATATCCTTAATGAATATGGACATCCCTCCACCTTTAGTGTTTCAGTCCAGGTTAGGTGGCCGAAAGGTGTGTTGTATTGAAACCTCTTGTAATAGAGGTAACATGGGATATATGCAAATGACCCTCTAAGGGCATCAGATGTTGCAGCTATATGGCAGTTCTGAATGCCAATGACTTTTTTTAAGTCTGTTAGAGAAATTCAGGCCAATAAAGCCAAACCCCACTAGCTGTGAATATGCAAGTTTCAGCCTCTTGTATCTTTGTCAGCACAGCATAAGGGTACTGTTTGTCTTTCCAGATGCCTCTTGTCTGCAACTGCAGTAACATGCAGAATGAGGTATGTATGTCACATTTGCTAAACTTGTATTTTCAATGGTAGTACTATATTTGCCAAGGGGGATATAGAAGCATATGTATGGGAAGATCTTGTGTTATATATTTTCTTGCATTTCTAGGAATCATTTGTGGAGGATTCAGCACAACTGGCCAACATAAGCCTGATGTCAGCAGGTTACCTGTGGCTGACGATGATGGCACAGTCTGATACACTGGCAATGTCAGCAATACTGCAAAGGGAGGACTCAGCTATATCCATCACAATACAGGCCCTAATAGAGGTGCAGACTGACCACATAGCCTCAACAGGACTTGATGGACAGCTTCTGCCTAAGAGTCCCTCACCTCCCATGACAGTAGTATTGTACTCAGAGTTCACTGTGTCCCATCAACTGCTTCTGTAACCCTATGCCATCTCATAGTGTTTATTCACCTGTCACTGTGCTCTCCCTAACCAACTGTGGGAGTTATGATGACTGCACCTTGCCCACTCTCTAACATGTATGGATATGGTTTTGTCTAATACAAAGAATGGACATTCCATGTACTGCCCTACATAGCATCACTTTATTCTGTGCTGCCTGTGAGATGCCCCATAGTTGTTGACCAGATGCTGCTGCTTTGCCACTACTGCAGTGCACTGCACCCATTTCTGCCTGTGTTTTTGCACTGCTGTTGGTGTGTCTGTCTCACCTGCTGCTTTGCCACTACTGCAGTGCACTGCATCCACTTCTGCCTCTGCTGTTGCACTGCTATTGGTGTGTCTTCCTCACCTGATTTTTCCACCCACACCTTCTACTTCTGTCACAGTTTGTATGGAAGGCCTGCCACATTTGGCAGTGGGCACAAAGAATTAAGGCTATGAGTAAGCTGTTAACAAGTTAATTCTTGTGGTATAGGGTGTGATTCCCTCAGTTTTTATATGGCTACTATGTGAGCTTGAGCAGATCACATAGTGCCTTGGGGCTATTGGGAATTAGGACTAGGCTTATTGATGGACTGTATAGGTTCATAGGTAGGTACTAGGCTATTGGCCCTATAAGCCTAGCCAAAAATGTACCCTGGCTTTCGCCACCCAAGAAAATTATTTTCCTGTGCCCCTGTTGAGCAGAGCCACAGAAGTGATCCCTGGGGTGAATTTCCTATTTCCCATCCAATCATCAAGATTTTTCTTGAAGAGTGCTAATGAGGAGCTCTGTTTGACATGTATAGGTAGTCTGTTCCAGAGTATTGGAAGTCTCTGGGACAGGAATCTATCCCTCCAGCATGTTCTGTTTACTGTGGTGACAAGGTTTAGGTCCCTAGAGCGTGTAGCTCGGCGGGATTGGGATTTCTTTAAGTGGAGCATGTCCAACAGCTCTGGGTTTGACAGCTTTGTATGTTAGGCAGAGATCGCCTCTGAGTAGGCGATATGCGACAGAGTAAAGCTGGAGTTCTTTGAGAAGGTCTGCATAGGGCATCTGTTTGAGGCCAGTAATCCTCTTTGTGAGGTATTTCTGTGGCTTTTCCAGTTGTTGTAGATGTCTTGTGATGTACATACCAAAAGGGCCATTGTACTCTATAATGGGTCTAATGAGTGATGAGAAGAGGGGAACAATGACCTCTTTTTTTCTGGATGAGAAACCTTTTGTGATGAGGTGAGCCACGTAGAAGGATTTCCTGACCACTGTGGCGATGTGATTATCAAAGGAGAGACTACTGTCCACCAAGGTCTCTTACCACATTTTTGGCGTTAACTAGATTACCAGCTATGTGGTAGTTCATGGGTACAGAGTTTTTACCAAAGGGGATGACAATACACTTTTTGGCATTGAGCTTCAGGCCATGGCTTTGACACCAGGCATCTTTTGTAGTATGTCCACATCGTTAGGAGTTTCGATTATGGCTCCTAGTTTGCAGTCATCTGCAAACTTTGTTAGCAAAAGACCTTCTGTGTTAGTCTGTACTTCAGAGAAGTAGATACCAAACAGGAGAGGACCCAGGGCTGAACCCTGTGGTACTCCACTTGTCACTGGTCTGAAGTCGGATTTGGAGTCTGCTACTTTCACAGTGTGAGTTCTGTCCATGAGCCAGTTGGCAACCCATCTTGTGACATAGGGATTTATACCTAGTTTAGTGAGCTTATCTATAATTCCAGAGTGGGGGATGGTGATGAAAGCCTGTGTGCTATGTGCCTAGTAACTATCTATGAACCTATGCTAACCTGCTGCTCCAGCTGTTTGGGAAATGCCACATTGTTCAGTATTGCACTCACAACAAAAACTTTGCTACCGACTTCAGAACTGTCATATCTAGATAGTAGGCTGAACCCTAATTCCATTGTATTATGTATTTTGGCATACGCTGCACCATTGTACCACCAGCAGTTTGTTTTGTGTTTATTGAATTTTTTATGTTTTATTTAAATAAAAAGCATGTGAAAGTTCTGAATTCTAAACTCTTTTCATCTGCCTAATTTAGCAAAATATTTTAAATATTTTAATATATTATCTATGCCTCTGCGTGTGTGCATACACACACACACACACACACACACACACACACACACACACACTTGTGTGTGCATATAGATATATGTGTGTGTGTGTGTGTGTGTGTCTGTGTGTATATATGTATATATATATATATATATATATATATATATATATATATATATATATATATATATATATATATATATATATATATATATATATAAATAAAAAAAGTTTTTCAAGACCAAGAAAATAAGGAGACTGAGACGAACCGGTACTTTTTAGCGCTTTCGTCCTTTGTCACTGGACTTCATCAGAAAAAAACATTGTGTGCTTTTAGGTTGACTGGTTATATATGTTACAGAACAAAGACAAGGTGCTAAAGGAACATTTAGCAAGGTGTGAAAAATGTTAAACAGCTTTTAAATATGCAGGTGTTTAAGGCTGTGCTTCAGTTAAGCCAGCATAATGCACATTTAATGTTTAAACTGCCATTTAACCCAGGTGCTGCCTCAGCATTGAGCAGTAGCTGCCACTTTAACTCTCTAAATTCCAGTAAGGAATTTAAGTCCCCCCTCAAATTGGTTTATCTGTTCAAGCACAAAGAAAAGACAGCATTTAAAATTCCGGCAGTGCTTGCCTAGTGCATTTTTCTCAGTCTCCTTATTTTCTTGGTCTTGAAAAAGCTTTTTTATTTTTTTAATAATTCTTAACTACCTAGTCACGGTTACAGTTTTATTTATATATATAAATCAATATATATATATATATATATATATATATATATATATATATATATAGATATGTGTGCATGTGTATGTATAAATTTAGTTTTTTGAAATTAGATGGCTGTATGGGTTCCTTACATTTGGTTGAACTTTCTGTTGGTTGAATAATTAGTACATGCAATGTCAAGTGTTAGATAATGTTAGGTAAGCAGGAGTGGTCAGTAATGCTGAAAAGTTTATGTATGCACATGTGTTTGCCGGATATGATTAGAGTAAGGGCTAGGAGGAGGATGCATGTGCTGGCATGACTATGTACGTACTTGTACGTTTAAAGTGTGTACAGGTGTGTGTAGTGGTTTTGTAGGGAAAGGGCCTTTAATACCCTAATGTGTGTGGGTTTGGAGCTAGGGGTAGGAGTAGGGTAAGAGTTAAGGTTAGGCTTAGCACACATGAACAATGCATATCTTTTTCAGGTATTAAGCCCATTTATTTAAATTCTTCACACTCTTGATGTATTTCACTCACCTTTATTTGAAGAAATTTCATTAAAAATAACCAAAAGTACTAGTGCCTTGACTTTATTTTGAGAAGTAAATTATTAAATTAATTGAGTTCTTTCTATTTGTAATTTCATCAGCGACCATGACACTTATGACTTTTATTTCTCCCTTCCTTTTAAAGGAGACCAGTGTTGGCATGGTATGTTCCTTGATGTTGTTTTCTTGTAAGCGCTGATTGTCACACAAGAATGAGTTGTGGAAACAAAACCTTCAGAAGTCAATCAAAAGGGCATTTAAACTCAGCAAAACTTTAGAATGATGAGGAAAGAAACCTTCACAAGCCATCAAAATTGGATCTAAACTCACCAAAAACCCAGACTGTTGATCACTTCCAATCTGTAATGCTAATTGGGTGTTCATAGCTAAAGAACAGGAGGTTTAAGGTTTAGTCTGGCTGTTAGCACACCACATTAACAAACTACATCCTGTGCTACAGGCTCTGATTCCCTCAGCTTTCATTTGCCTGTTTTGTGACCTTGAGCAAGTTGCTTAACCAGACAATTCTCTGGGGCAATTGGGAATTTGGACTTGGTTTCTTAATAGTTTCCTGGACTGCATGTATAGTAACTATAAACCTAAACTACAGACAAAAATATTAGTAAGAGGTATACAGCAGTGACTTGTGACTATTCCTCCATCTTCTTCTATAGGCTGGATCACCCACACCACACATATTGATGGTCATGCTTTTAAACTAAGATGAAAATCTAACCAACTTAGATAAGGTTTTTGGCATTAGTTCTGTTTACCTTTTTCAAAACAGGTAAGACCTCAGTCCAAAACTAATGATTGCAACAAGTTGATTGGAGATCATCCCACGGGTTAAACTGAGAACTTTGAGAGTGAGAGATAAGGTTGATTTTGAGAGTATTGCCAAGGTCTGTGCTACTGACAGGTAAGACAGCAGCATGAACCATGGTCACCTTGACCAGAGTGGAGAGATAATTAGATATGCTTTTTCTCTCTTCACCTTTAGTAGAATTTTTTGTATGACAAAAGACAGGGGCGGGTATACGGAAGAGCATGATTCCTTGGACCTGAGAAGGCATTCATTTCCATTGCTAGAGGATGATACCTCCTTGAGCATAGCACTAGGAGCCTGATGTTCAGGTATGAACCACCCAAGTCTGTCTGTGGAAAGTGCTACATCTTATCATGTCCAGGTATATGGCTTTTTCCAGAGCCCACTGATGAGTCAGATATCTTTCTGATTGTTTGCTCTACTTATTTGTCTTGTAAAGTGCATACAGAAACTGTTTAAACTGACCAAATGGTGTACTTGTGTGAATTACATGAGATTTTCAAATGCATGTTATTCAAGTCTGCTATAGGTAACCACCCTGTCAGTTTGATGATTGCACTGAATTAAAACAATTGTTTGTTAAATATGAACAATGCCCAACTCAAAATATATAATTGTTGTCTCCTTTGTGACTTATGTTATCACATTGCTTTGTGCTGGAGCGTTATGTGCTGTATGTACTGTAATTGTACTTTAATTTTTGATATTAATAGATGATTGAATTATCGTCTTTACAGTTTAGTCAAATAAATCCAACTTAGAAGTAGACAGAAGTCTCTAACTTACAGTTTTGCTTTGAAACAGACCAATACCCCTCAACCTTTTAGAGCACGAAATCTGGACAGAGCCATAAATCTAATGCATTAATGTATTATTACCATTAATCTAATGTGTAATGTAATTTTTATTGTATTGGATTATACTGTATTTGTATTGTACTGTATGTGGAGCTTTTCTCTCCAGGTCTCTGCTGAAAATGGGTTTTGTAGATCCATTCAGACCACCCCAATAAACAAATGTAAAATAAATAAAATAATAAAATAAATAAATGAAAGTGGGACAAAGGCCCATCAATAGGAACAGTTTTTAAACATTGCTGTTCAAAAAAACGAATAAGTGCCCAAATTCACCAATACTTCAAAATTAGCACTTAGGAAGTAGTCCAACTCCAATAAACACTTTTATTCAGCTTCACGAAGTAAAAAAATCCGCATAAACGTTTCACATATAAATGCGGTTTCCTCCTCTCCTGACTTCATCAGATAAAATGCATCAAGTCAAAGCCATTTTTATATTTGCTTAATTAACTCATCAACCAATAGCATTTTTAATTCAATAAAATCATTCATTAACTATATAACATTTAGTATCTTATAAATTTAAATACTAAAACATAGTCTATTAGACATATACATTTATATTAATTACACAAATATTTAATAAAAATTCATTTATCCTTTTTTTAAAAAATTCTTATAAAACACATAAAATAATATAATACATATATAATTTAATTGTATTAAACTAACAACAAAATACTTCATCTGGTGGTCAAAAAAATTATTGCACTTCAAAGTTTAGCAGCTCTAATTTTTAAAACAGGAGCTAAAGACAAATATTAATTCATACCAGGGAATCTATTGGCTTCCAACATTATTTGCCAATATATATATATATATATATATATGTATAAAGAAATAACAAAGAAGTGCACCCTTATGGACGTAGTAGGAAAGGCACTTTTAAATGTGGCCATTGTTCACAATTCCCTTATATATAATGGAGAGAAGGTAGACTTAGTAGAATAGAGTAATTAGTAGTAAGGAATATTATACATGTGATTGTAATGGACTCGTTTATTTAATGTTATGTAAAGCATGTAGTGGTTTCTATGTGGGAAAAATGGAGAGAAAGCTCCAAAGAAGAATATATGAACATCTTTATGAAGTAAAAAATAAAAACAATACTAATGCCCTGTTTAGACATAGTTTAGTACGTCATAAAGCATCATTTTCTTTTTTGTGTTAGAAGCAGTGACTAAAGATACAAGAGGAGGGTTATGGGAATTACATATAGAAAATAGAGAATTATATTGGCAAATAATGTTGGCTTTGACTTCATGCATTTTATCTGATGAAGTCAGGAGAGGACGAAAATGCATTTATTTGTGAAGCCTTTTAAACATTGCTCTTACAAACTTAGAAAGTTGACAGAATAACGTGTTTTGCATTAGCATGAATTTTCTGCAGAAGAATCAAACAAATTTGTTTTTATTATACTATGTCAGAAGTATGCTTTAAATAGTCATAACCAATGTACCCAAAGGTATAACTGAGGATACATAACTTATCAGATGCCATTTTGATCATAGGAGATTACTAGGCTAATGGCTCTGGGGCCCTTACAAGCCTAGCCAAGAGTTTATCCCCAGAACAGAAACCACAATCAGTACCTGTCGCCCCTGTCAAGGGACACAGGTGGAACCCCTGGGACAAATATGTGGTTGTCCATCCAGTCATCAAGGTTGCGTTTGGAGGGTCAGCGACGTTCTTTGCATGGCGTTTATGGGGAGTCTATTCCAGAGACTGAACAGCCTCTGGGAGACAAACCTGTCTCTCCAGCAGGTTTTGTTAATGTCACATATTAGATTTAAGCCTTTTGATTGGGTACTACATGACAGGTCTGCTATCAGAGGTAGTGGCACCTATTTTGACCTTGTGGGTCCTATCAGTGAGCCAGTTGGCCACCCACCTGATGAGATAGGGATTTACACTAAGTTCTGTTAGCTTTTTGATGATGCCCGATTCGGGGATTGTGTCAAAGGTTTTGGCCAAGTCAAGGTAAGCTGTGTCCCTCATCCAGTGCCTTGGTGACAGTCTCGAGGTCAACCAGGTTCAACAGGCAAGATCTGCCCTTGACGAATCCGAACTGGGTAGGGTCAAGTGCTTGGAGATTGCCTATGTCCTTGTTTATGAGGTCCATAATAATGTGCTCCATGGCCATACAGATTAGACTTGTCAATCTAATGGGGCCATAGTTGCCAGGGTCGGATAAAATGTATAACTCAATTATCCACTGATCTGAGCAAATGGGATAAATTAGTTTACAAATATAATGTGACTATTCATATGTCTTCTGAAACATTCAGCTCCCAAACAATGCCCATGTAGAAATGTAAAACAAGAACAAAGGTGAAGCAGAATCTATGAATATAATAATTAATTATGCATGCATTATCATGGTGAGGAGACTCTCAGGCTGCTGTTGAGCTATAGTATGTCATCATTCTTCTCATCACAGCTTAGTCACATAACTTGGTAGAAAACTAAGCTGTAATTTCAAACACTGCCTAGAGACTGCAGGTAGCATACCCAGGAAAACTACAGTAGCAAAACTACCTTTGGCAGTAGAAACTTAACCTTGGTCTAGTGGTAAGAGGATGATCCCTCCCTAAAATGGTATAAGCTGCTTGCAACTTCATACTTACATTTAAAATCCTAACCCTGTTCAATAATTACAGTTTGCAGACATACTTCATCCATTCCTTGTTATGCAACCAGTACAGAGATAATGGCTAAACAGCTGTTTCCTAATCTGCTGCTTCTGCTTACATTTCTGACATAAGGGAAGGTGGCAGATCATGTTATGACAGCTGCTCATATCCCTCTTCCCTTGTTTTCCTTTTCTCATGTTTTAACACTTCTTGCAAATATTTACTCCTTGTCTACATGTACTTGTGATGATCGTGCCCTGGCCCAGCAATCAAGCAGCCTCAATCCTCATCACTAACACCAGGGAGGTTGTCTCCTAGAAGAGGAAATAACTAATACACACAGTAAAGTAAAATTTCCTTTAAGTGCACACAGAGATCACAGTCAGTCTGGGGCTGGCTGCTCCTTTGCTCACCAGGTCCCCAATAAGACTCCCCACTGGCACAGCTATAGGGTCCAGGTCTCAGCCTAACTGGGCAAGCTAGAACATCCAGTACCCTCTCTGTCCAACCAGTGCTTCATGTCCCTGCCAAGTAGCTGACACAACACACACTTTGAGATAAGTATTTATACAACTTCACAGACTCTCCTGGGAAAGGCTGACACTGATTCTCCAGCTGTGCCCCTTTATCCAGACTATACAGTAGTAATTACTGCCACCACCCAGTTAATATCAGCTACTAAAAGGCCCATAAAAGGGTGTCCAATTATTACTGTGCAATATTATTATCCAATGGTAATGTGACTATACAGTCTAAGGCTTATCAGCGTGGCCTGTTACATATACACTGTACTCTAGAGCTTATCTCTACACAAACCAAACACAGGTAGAAGGTTTTAAAAATATTTAATAATAAATAAGTAAAACACAAGAGAAAACTACTACACCACAGAGATATCTAAGAGTTCAGAAATCACACAGAAACTTAAAATAATACAGTAGGACAGGTCTGATTTCAAAGAAAAATAACTAATTAATCTTTACTAGCTTTAACTATTCCTACAAAAAATCACAGTGCTAGAAACTTACATGTGAGCATAAGCAGAGTGCTGGTAAGTTGGATATCAAGATCAAAATGCCCTCTGTCTCTTGTGAGAGACAGTTTATAAAACATAACTAAGAAACATGTCTCTTGGTCCTCCCCAGATTACATAATTTTTGACACTTAGGTTTTCCCAATATTCATATTGCATCATCTTGACACCTGCTGTGAGTTCCCAGGCTAATAGAAACTCCATTTACATTATTTAGCAAGCTAACACCTGCACAGGAGAATACAACAATAAAAGGCATTTCACATATACACTCTAGCAGAAACTGAAGCAATAAAGCACCTTCCACATGTACACTCTAACAATTATTCCTTAAGTTAAGACAATAGGAAGAATGTGTTCAGCTATCCACTCTGGCACCATTTTTTAGATAATTGTACTTTCAAAGACATTTGAAATGCTTGGTTTGGTTTGGTTTTCCTTACAGCAGATGGCAATGTTGCAACAATCTTGAAGATCACATTTTACAGTGTTTTCCTTCATTTAAAAACACAAGCCTGTATTTTACATTTATCTATACAAAAGATAGAATTACATATCAAATTATATTTGCCTAGGCTGGCAGCCTTCGCCCATCTCTCCCCAATCGTCACAGTACTGTCACCCAGAAGTTAAAGAATTTGAGTTTTTAAATTTTGTAAAATGCTGATGTTTCTACTTGTTTTATTAACTGTCCTTCAGCTTCAGTCATGCTTATTTTTGTATCTGATATTGTCACACTACTTTGCATGGACTTAATCACTGTGCTGCAATTATCAAAGCATTGTACTCTTTACAGCTTGTCTGTACTGTGTCATCACTTGATTGTGTACCTACTTTTATCTCCCTTACTTTGTGTACTACCTCCGTCCTGGGTCATTGCTGAAAATGGTCTTCAAGCCAGCCTGCTTACCTAGTTATTAATTAATTGAGTAAGCCAGAAGTATGGTATTAAATAAGCACATACATAAAATCTTGCCCAGCTGGTAATGCTTGATAAAATGTTCACATTTGGTATCTGACTATGTCTCGGGCAATCACTAAAATTAATTCTCTGTCTCTCTCCCTCTCCCTGTCTGTTTTGCTTTCGATATCTATCCTGATTAGCATACTTTAAAAAAATATGTGGACTGAATAATAAGTGACTACTTCAAATATCTGTTCCTGAAACAGCACAAGCTCCTCTTGTAAAATGAGCACTGATAAGCTTCTGAAAACGATTACTTCCTGAGCCATAAAATAACATTCAGATCATTCACCAATAAAAACTGGTGCTTTCCCACTTACCTGAAGAGAGGAATTCAAGGAATGGGTAGAAGAAATTATTCAAGAAGTCATAGAGAAGAAAGCAATTTCTTCAAAAGGGATAGAGAGTGAGTGGGATAAAATGAAACTGGAGTTGAGAAATATGGTAGAAATAAAAGGGAAAGAGATATGGCTAAGAAGTATTAGGAATTATTCATATGGGCTTATAAACCTTAAATATTGCAGAATAAGGATAATCTCTCAGAACAAGAACAGGTCTACCTTAGCCTAAACTTCCAAAAAAGATTCCAAACAGTAAAGGGCCCAATATAGATCCTCATAGTATGCCACTGGTGACGGGTCTACTGGTAGAGGTGGAACCACCAACTTTGACAGTATGTGTTCTGTTGGTGAATCAGTTAGCTACCCATCTGTAGCTGTGAGAGTTCTCAATGATACCTGAGTAGGGGACTGTGTCAAAGGCTTTGGCTAGGTCCAGATAGGTGGTATTTACTGTCTTACCTTCATCCTGGGCTTTGGTGACTTTCTCAAAGAAGTCTTCCAGGTTCAATAAGCATGATCTACCCTTAACTAAGCCAAGCTGGGTTGAGTCTAGAGTTTGAAGGTTGCCTATGTCATTGTTAGGTCCATGATGATCCTTTCCATGGCCTTGCAGATGAGGCTGGTTAGACTTGTGGGTCTATGTTTCCTTGGGTCAGTTGACAACCCCCCCCCCTTTCTGCAAGGGGATTACTGTTGTTGTTCTCCATTCTGCTGGTACAAAACTTCCTAATATGCTATGGTTAAAGAGAACAGCAAGTGTGTCATCTAGGCCCTGTTTTAGATTGCTTAGTAAGCAACATGGGATGTTATCTGGTCCCACTGAGGCCATGTATTTGGCCTTGGAGAGCACACATATGACTTTATCGCTAAAGATACTAGGTAAAGAACCTTTGTCAGGTATGCTTTGGTGTATGGCTGCTGGGGTTAGGGGGGTGAAGTTTGCACCAAATCTGTCAGCTAGCAGGTTGGCAGTTTCCTCCGGTGTAGTGTGAGTGGTACCAATTACTACCAATTCAGCTCATAGCTGGGCACTCCTTTTTAGATTTTGGACATAGTTAAAGAATGCCTTATGATTGTCCTTGGCTAGGGATGCTATTTTAGCTTCATAATTAGCTTTACAGGACTTTACAAGACTTCTGATTTGCTTGTAAAACCTGTGGAGGGAATTCTTCCTCTGCAGAGACAGTTGCCTCTTGTTCTTGGACATCCTTTTGTTATATAGTCTGTTTATACTAGATGTCCACCGAGGTGGTTTGTTTTTTCTGGTGGGCTTGGTTTTAATCCAGTCAGGTACAGCCAAGTCTGTGCAGTTGCTAAGATGATTATACAGGGCATTTGTGTACATCTCTGCATAGGAGTCATTACTGCCTGTGATTGCAGTGGGGGCGTAAAAGTTTTTATACCATCACTTAGTAGGCTGTAGTTTTCTTTGGAGAAGTTCCTTAGTTTTTTTCCTACTTTTGTGTGGGGTCAAATGTTTAGTTCGAATGAGACTAGTTTATTGTCCTACCTTACCAGGGAGGGCATCACACAGGGGGCAGTGCAGTGACCACCCATGTTGTAGTGTACTATGTCAAGGGCAGTGGAGCCCCTTGTAGGGAAGCAGACTATCTGTTCCAGTGCATTTGCATCAACCAAGTCTAGGAACCTCTGGATGAGCATGTTTGAGGTTGTGTATGTTACCCAGTTGATGGAGAGATGATTGAAATCTCCCATGGCTAAGGTGTTGGGCTATATGGCAAATTACTCCAGTAAGTCCAGGTAGACACTGCTTTTCTTGGTTCATGGAGGGAGACCTATATCTAGCAATGATGGGGAGGGGTGTTTTGCCTATAGTTAATTGGACATGGAGTAGTTTGCGACAGTTGTACTGTTTGACCAATCTGAAGGTGTGCTTGGCTTTAATGAAGATTGATACACCTCCGCCTTTGGTTCTTTCACACTCATTCTGTGGTCTGAATGTGTGGGAGGCATTGTAGCCTTGCACAGCTGGGGTGCTCTCTGCAGCCTTGAACCATGTTTCTGTGACTGCACAGACATCAGCATCTTCCAAGGTAAGGAGTACTTCCAGGGAGTGCAGTTTCATGTTTAGACTCCTAGCATTAAGCAGCAGAACCTTGAGTTTGTCTTGAGTGGATTTTGCTATATCAGAAATGTTGTCGCTTTGACATTACCTTAAAAAAAGGCACTATAGTGGAGGCAAGCACCTTAGCCATTTTCCGAAAGCCTAAGGGGGACAGGTGCAGACCATCTCTGGCAAAGCAGCGTGGCAGGCTGACCATGTCTTCCCAGGCTGACAAATACTGGATCCCCCTTGAATGACACCGGAAGCAAAGCCAATTGTTGAAGTCTATCATTTTTTTGATTATGTTGTGGCATCATACTGGGTGATGGTAGAATGCTGCTTAGGTCTAGGGTCATACCTGCTTGGGACACAATCTGAGTTCAGTCATGTCTCTGTCTCTCCAGATAGTCCAGGGAGGTGCATCTCAAGTCACTCAACCCAATATAGACTATAACAGTCATAATGATACTTGAGTGACCTGAGTACATGCATGATCTGACAGATGCTGGCACCTGATAGGCAGCTGACAGTCCTCTTCTCCATGTCCAGCCTGGTGAGAGGGACATCTTTGTGTCTCACTATGGAGTTTCCTATGACTAAGACATTAGGTTTTAAGGTGTTTTGCCTTAGGGGGTTATTTGAGATCCTCTGTGTCTTATGTGCAGTGGTTGCTATACTTGAAGTGTGTGCAGATAATTTGCATTTTGGAGGTTTCTAGTGTGTATCTCCACATATGTGGGTTTGTGTTGTGACCTGAACTTGTATGAGAAGTGAAGTGCATGAGCTGACAACCTGTTTGTCTTGTTTTTTGTTATGTGAGAGGAATGTTTCCAAACTGATAGTGTAATTACATCTTTCACATACAGTATTTGTTTGTTTCAGGACTAAGTGGTTCTCAGTATACATGAGGCAATTACTACATTGTCTCAGGATGCCCAAGTCAGTCAGGCTGGCCTGAAAAATGGTGGGAAAGTGACCATCCACAATGGCAGGTTTATACTGTAGTACTGTTGGGGAGTGGGTAAGTTAGATCAGTTTATTATATAGGAATAACAGAGGGACTTATTCTGTTGACGGTTTAGGGTGAATAGCTGTGGTGATGCTGCTCAGTGTGCAGTTGAGTTGCCAGTAAAGCAACAGGGGAGTTGGGAGGGTTCTACTGACAGACATCTAGGGAAAATTAAGTTTCCAGGCATTTGTGTCTATACAGGGCAACACTAACCCCCGTTGTGCAATGCGCAGCTATGCTCAAATGCGAGGCCTAAAGTACAGGCAAAATTCAACTGTTTTAAGACAAAGAAACAATGGGAAAGCCCCAAACTGAGCCTTTCTCCAGCAATCCCCAACTCATATAGAACCTGGCCTACATACTTCTGCCACAAGGGTGCAGGGAGACCCTCTTAATCTAAGATGGCTGGTTTAGAACACAGTGATACAGTCTAGATTCAGCAAGTCTAAATCTAGCCTATGCTATATAAGGCAGTAGTACAGAATTTCAATGTGCAGAAAAAAATGCAGACACAATTGGAAAATATATAGTGCTACTGGCAAAGTAAATAAGGGGCTCGGAAGAGTCAAGGACATAACTGCTATGGTAATCAAGAAAAGATGGTTTTATTTGCAGATATTATTTTGTACTTGATAAATCCAGAAAATGACACAGTGTTGTGAAACATTTGACGGTTTTGTCTTTTCAGGATATGAAATTAATGAAGATAAAATTTGGGCTGTAACCATACATTATATATTTGCACACATATTGATTCAGCAATGCCCATATTTTTGGGGACACAATAAGATGAGGTAGGTAGGAGTATGGATTAAAAGACTTTTTATACTAGTTTATATGGAAAGAAACTAAACATAATACAAAAACTGAGAAAATGAAAGCTATTGTTTATGGATGTGGATAGTAAGATACAAGTACTGTAAATGTTTTTAGTCCCTTTAGTTTTATATACAGGTAAGGAGTATTGTTATTAATCAGAAGAGAAGTTGTGGGCAATAACAGAGTTGCAGGAAATTATCTGTAAGAGGAGGAGGGCAAGAGTTAAGTGGGATAATCTGATCCTAACAAAGCAGTGTGTTTTAGGTATATCTGATTTGAAGGGGTATTTTTGAACCATTCAGTTAAGGCTCACATACATAATACAAGCAGAAAGTTATAATTCAAAGTGGAAAGGGATGATGATGAAGCAGGGGGAGTTCAAGAAATGTGAGAGTAGCATTATGGATGAAGATCTTTGAGGATAACCTCAACCATATAGAATATTGTATTCATAAAGTTGCAGAAAGTATCCTAAGAACTAAGGCAACATAGGAATGGAAAAAGGAAATTGTTCCAGTAGGGGTACAGAAAATGGGCAAGAGGGAGCTGGAATTTAATGGAAAGAACCGGCAAAGGAACCAAGCTATTTGGGAGCAAATAACTAGGAAGGGAAAGGTAATAGTGTGGGATGAGGCCAAGAAGAAATTTGGACTGCAAGTTAGAGACAGCCTACTCTACCAGGGATTGAAAGAGCATAGGCAAAGAGAAAGGGATCAGGGATTCCTAAATGAAAGACCTGGTGTCATAGAATGTCTAGCTGATTATAGAAAAGAAGCTGCTGTGAAAAGGGATAATTAGAAGGGCATATAGAATATTGCATAATAACTATTAAGAATCAATCAGAGCAGGTTAGAAATGATTGGGAAGAGACACTGGAAAAGCAATTTACAATAGAATAATGGTAGGACATATGCATGACTCCCAAGTGTGCAACAAAGTCCAGAAAGTTTAGGATTTTGCTTGGAAGTGTTTGCAGTTATTTAACATGGCAAGCAGACTTCAGAGATGTTTTCCTCAGGTAGATAGCAAGTGCCAGAGGTGTGATGTGGAAGAAAGAGGTAACTGGGAATGTTTCTGGAAGTATAAGGAGTAGGCAGATTTTAAATATCTGCTACAGGATACTCTGTCAGAAATTTTTAGGAACTAAATGGCTGTGAATAAGAAAATTATTCTTTTGAGCTGGAACAAGAGATCTGAGTTGCCTAGACATGTGTAAGGCCTTTAAGTTTAATTCTGTTGCCTGCCAAAAAAAAAAAAAATTACAGTGGAAATCCCAGTCTAAACCAATTGTATTTAAAGTATTGAATATTGTAAGAGAGAGAGAGGACCTGGAAATGTGATCTTTAGAAAAGATAATGAGCAAAGTGCACACAAATTAATGAAATTTGTTGAAACGATATCTGCAAAATAATGTCCAGGGAGAGAAATGAGGTTTAAGGGGAAGGCAGGAGTTGAGCAATTTATGTAATGTTGTACTAAATGAGACGAGGTGTAAAGAAAGAAAACATATATGTAATGCATAGTGTGTATAAATGGAGAAATGTCAATGTGATTTGTATTCTTTTCTGTTCTATTAATATTTGTGACAATGTCTTAAGTGATCATTTAATAAAGCTCTTTTAAAAAATGTAAGGTCAGCAGTCCGATTAGAAACTTTGTTTTTCCATTAGAAACCTCACCTTAGTAGCATGCTGGAAACAAAAGAAACAGACTTGGTTAGACTTTCTAAACTTTTTAGTGTTAAAGATACAAGGAAAAAGCTGTCTCCTAAAGTCCGTAGTATACAGGATGCATTCTTGTTGGTCATTAGGTTGTGGACTGATTGAAGGAAGGTGAAACTTATGGTTCACTGCAACATCTAATATTATCTTAAGCATAATGGTGGGGTTAAAAGAAAGATTGACCAGATCATTATGGGGGACTGTAAGGCCCTGAACAAATAATACCAAGCAATTCAGGAACTCTTCTTTCAGAAATAACTGCTAATGAAAATATTGCTCTTTGGTTCAAAAAGAAAATATAAACACCTTATTCAAAAGACATTTTGCTGGGCAGTACCCAGCAAAGCTCCAACAGATACTTTGATGCGATGGTCTTTAATGTGACTTCCTGCGTGTCAATCCAAGATTGGGTAGAACAGGGATAATCTTTAAGCTTCCCAACAGCTAATGCAAAGAATCTGCTTATACTTAGTAAGCTACATAAGAATACAATAATTCTTGTCTAACTGAAAGCCTATGTGACTAAACCCAGATGCTAAACCAGCTGGAAGAACAGCAGATTACAAATATTGATTCCACACATGTAACATGAGAAGTGTGTCATGGAGTAGAAGTGTGGAACATGCCAATGAGCATTACTGAAATTCAGAGTTGCCATTCCATGGCTTCAGAGTGAAATAAGAATTACCTGAATGGATGCCATTCTGATTTTTTGATAGTGCCCGATTTTTAAGATGTCCATAGGTTATTACCAGGTAATTAGTCTGTAGACCATTGCAAGCAGAGCCAATAACCCATGGCTCCCTGTAGCCTCAGAGAAGTCATACCAAAATAGACTGGAAGAATTTGAAGCTGTCCATCCAGTTATCTAGATTTACAATGGAAGTGACAAGGGTGCTACTCTGCTTGACATGTAGTGAAAGTTTATTCCAGAAGTGCAGAATATTTTGGGATATCAATCTATCATGTCAACATGTCTTATGTATCTGTTGATGAAGGTTTAGTTCTTTTAACTGGGAATTTGAGAAACTATTTCTTCTGCAAAGGAATAGGATGTCAAATCGGGTCAAATTATTCATGGTTTGAAAGGCAAGAGACAAATCCCCTTGGAAGTGTTGTCTATAAAAGTCTACCAGTCTGTCCTGATAACTACAATTTTTGAGGACACCAAAGTAAGACTGGACAAGTACATACAGATCTCAGTAGTGTTTCTTTCTAGGCACCAAAAAAACACTTGGAGTAATATTCTTTTGCTTTGTAAGAAGAAGATACTCTTTCTATAAGAACTACCATGGCAGGGCTAACTACCTGGTGGTATAAACCTAGGGTGTAGATGATTGGCACTGTTGATCTCATGTGCAAAAATGGAAAAAAGGAGTGATGGATGGATCCTCAGACACTATTTCTCTAGATATCACTCACTATAGTGTCTCCTTAGTGACAAGACTCTAACCAAGTAGGACAGGTTAATTCAAGCACAAAAATGGAAATTAGCAAGGCTTAAAATGACCACAAGGGAAACTTGGAACCTATGAACCTGTAAGAGATTTGACTTCTTTTGAATAAAATGGCTTATAAGATTCCTGATGAAAATACATTGCAACTAGTCTCTGGCGCACTTCTTAACCATAAGCCTGTTGAAATGTTCTTTCAGTTTTCTAAGTTCTGAGACCCTGTCCTGAAAAAAAAAAACACTGTGAAATGAGCAGATATGAGAAGAGTAATAACGGGAGAGGTATTCCCAGCGGGAGAGGTATTCCCAGCTGCAAGAGTGCCAGAGGCAGATCCATAACAGGTATGGCTGGGGGAAGTACTGCTGAACAAATAAAAATATCCGCAGTCATTCAATACTAGATAGTCCCACAGCTTGATGCTCTCACTCCATATTTTCCTTTTCATGTTCTGCATATTTAGAAATGCACATATTAAGGTGTGAACTTTGCATTGTGGAAAGCAAGTAAATTTCATATAGACATTAAAGGAAGTAGCAGAATGCATAAAACTATGTACTAATTTTAACCAAAGGTGAGAATTCTTAGTATTTTGTTTGCACTCCTTAGACGCTTAGACCATGTGGATTAATTTTGTCTTGTGCTTCTATACCTTGTCTTACTCTTCAGCTTCTTTTCCATCCTTTCAACACATTAATTAACCAAGACTGCATTAAAATAATTTAATCAAGCTGGGAGTCCGGGGGCCTCACCATGGAGTCCTAGATATGCAAAGCTGTAATTTAGAGATGTTTTACAGTCTTTTGAGTCAATGACGGCCTCAACAAAATCTTGACCAAGAAAAGAAATAAGTAGCATCCAAAGTTTAATGTTCAAAGCCAACAAGAGTAGTATATACCAATAAAAAAGGCTAAATGCTTCCAATAATACACAAGTCATGCGTGGAAATACTGCCTGCCTCCCTAACCCCCACCCCTCAAAAAATAATTACCATCTGTGCACCCCTCTGGTACTAGATTTGAATTAAAATGAAGAAACAAATGGCAATACTCGTACATTTTACATTGCCGCTGTCTGGCATATAAACAGCACATTCTAATGTGCATTTTAGAGTTGTTTTGCAATCTTTTGATTCAATGATGGTCTGAACACAAATCTTGATAACAGAAAAATTAAGTTCTGTCCAAGGCCTAATCTTCAAAGCTGACAAGAAATATATTCTAATGAAATAAAAAGACAAATGCCCACAATGATATACAAGTCATGTATGAAAACAATTCCTGACCCCCCCTTAAAAAATAGCAACCTTTTGTGTATCTCTCTGGTGTTAGATTAGCCAGATGGCCATACTTATGTATTTTACATTGCTTCTGCTGTCAGAGATATAAACAGCATACCTCCTCACTCCCACCTCCAAAAGGCAGCCACCTCCAGTGCAAAGGTGGAACCCAAGACAAACACATTTGGTGTGTCCTCCAGATTTGAAAAGCAAAACAAAAACTCCTTAAGGCCATCTTGAACAGAAAAAATAAAATGACTGAGAAGGGACACATTTAAAACTTTAGGATTTAAACAATTTCTGCACTGCTGAATTGACCTTACACATTCTTGCATATTACTTGACTTAACTTCTTTTATTTGCTTATTTATTTTTTCTTACCTGCTTGGTGAGGCATTCCTCCTTAGACACACACTCTGCTGCAGTCTGCCTGCTATGGCTTGTCTCCTCTATCTTTCTGGAGGTAGAAGAATTTTTCCTCAAGGTAACATAGCAGGCAGTCAAGAAAGTCCGTGGACTCACCGACACCAGTCTCATCCCCGTACAAAAAATAAAATAATTTTACCAAAAATTAACATTAAAGCCAAAGACCAAACCAAATCGTCTTTGCAGCTTCTAGCTAAATAGCTGCCTAGTACTTAGGCAAGCAATAAAAAGTCATCAATCGATTTTACTTTAAAATTATAGATAGTTGTTTTTGTTGCTGTGAGTGCTAACTGACAGGACTTGCCCTCCCTCCCTCTCTACCCAGCAGCCCAATCATAAGCACTTGGGGTATTGCCTGAGGCTCTGCATTTGCATCGAACATAAGTCTGAGTCAACATCTGTGATATATGTACATGAAAGGGAGTGGGAAACATTGAGAATTGCAGGAACCTAGGAGAGATAGTCAAAATGGAGCATTTACCTATACTTTAAGTGAAAATTCAAACTAAAGGCATTTTTGTTAATTTTGTACCCCTCTCTAAGTTAACACATGGGGTGGCTCCTCCTTTTCTTCCACCCTTCCTGTGTCACTGCTCCAGTATACCACTCTGTCAGGATGGGATAAAGATAAATTAGCAAAGTAGCAGAATAACCTGCTTCAGCTTGATACTGTCACATACATACACACACAAAATGCCTCCTAACCACTAACCCAAAAGATCTCCCTTTGTTAATGTTTATCTATTCTTAAGTATTCCAGATTTTTTCTCCTACACTGTACACTGCCTCTAGATAGGCTACAGTGACCTTCTGTGCAAACCACTGATATTTGATTGTGAGGAAAGTTAAGGAAAATATAACCACTCTGCCCCAGACCTCCCAAATGTCCCGAATTACTCTGTTTTTACCGAGTTTTGGGGTCCAAATGAAGGGATTCCACAATTCCCGAGTAACACCCCTTCATTTCCGATTTCTTTGCTGCTGTGTTTTTTTATTTTTTGAAATTTCGCACTGTCAGAGCTGATGTCATAACATGTGCGATGACGTCAGCTCCGACAGCACTACCAGCCAGTCGGAATTGAGCTCAAGGAGCTCACATCATCATTTCCGGCTGGCTGCGAGCAGGCGGGAAGTGCTGTGTTTTGAAAATGCTGCCAAGAGAGGGACTTAGAACTGCTGACTTGTTTCGAGGGAAGAAGCATTGCTTATGCTGCCTAGAGAGGGATGAGGGACTGCAGAATATGCTGCCGAGAGAGGGACTTCACTGCCGGGAAGTGATTTGCTGAACTGCTGACTGGCTTCTTCTGCTTTGCTTTATGCTGCTGAGAGAGGGACTTTTGCTTCGCTATCTGGGGGAAACAGGTACGGAAGAAAGTGTGTGTGTGTATTATGTCGTGAAACCCTGCCAGAAGCAGTCCTTGTGAAAAAGGCATGTCATTTTCAGCCAGGTCTTCAAAACAATAGCTTTAGCACTGACTGTGCCCAAGATAATTTTAGTTAAAATGGCAGCCTATGTTCTTGTGAGGGCAGCACCGTAAGAGGAAATAAGACAATTCTCATCTAAGGAGTACCATCTGAGAGAATGTGTGACCTCAACAAGGTGTGGGTACATGAAAACATGCATTCAGAGTGGCTCATGGTAACAGGCATTGCATTGTTAGCTAAACGGAGTAATGGAGCATAAAGGGGCCTTTTAATCCCACCTAGATAACCACTCGAGTTCTATACATCAATGTACTCTAGGTCAGCAGCTTATTGTGACAGGGAACTCAAAGTGAAGTAGAAACTAAATGCTGAAGGAAAAACCATGACACTGTAGCTTGTCTCACCAACTGGTGGCTAGAGGTACTCAGGCTCAAACCCTGTACCTTGGGTACAAGGTAAAAAAAGAGCCTAAAGTCCCTAGCCACCACCACTTGTGAATTTATGCTTTTCTGGATTTTGTATTTCAATTTCAAGTTTCATATTCTACATAAAATAAATGGTAGAAAATTGCTAGAATAAAAGGTTTTGTTTTAAGTTTATAAGATCAGCATTTGAAATGTTTTGGGGCTGTATTCCCCCATTATTGGCTTTGTTCTGTTTTTTTGTGCTGAGTTGAGAGTGTGAACTGAATTCACTAAATGATAGCCATTTAAGTTTGTCTTCCTGTCTTTCAGCAAACTGTTGATTTGGTTTAGTGGTATGTTGTTCTGACTGTAGTGTAGAGATACCTCGGTTCAAGACTTGGCAGTGAAATGCATAGTGATAATATTTTATTCAAGCAATGTTTAAAATGTGTCCCTGTTTTTTTGCCTCCCCCACCCCAATTAAAAGTAAGTGCAAGAAGCTGTGCAACATGCCTTTGGCTTACACCACTGTGATTTTATATATATATATATATATATATATATATATATATATATATATATATATATATATATATATATATATATAGTGTGTGTGTATAAATAGACCATCATGGAAGTGTTCTGAATAAGGCAGTTTTGTCATTATTGGTTCATGCATTTTGTTTCATTGCCTACTGAAAAAATGTTTAAACAATAAATTTAAAATGCGCTCTAACTTAAGTCTAACAAGTGTGTTGTATTATACAAGAAATATAATAAAATCAGGAAGGTGGATCAAAGAACGCATGTATGTTTCTTGTTTTGTGTGCAAGGGGCTTCTGATTTGAAAACCGCCCAAAGGTAATCTGTGGGTTTCAATGCTGTTTCAGTGAATGAGAGTTTCAAGGGCAGAGAAGTTTTAATGCCAAATGTATTTTCATTGAGACAGTATTGCTTTGTTTAGCAGCCAGATATCTATTACTGTTTGTGCATTGTGCTATAAAATGTAAAAAAATAAAATCCAAATAATCATTGTAGTATAGCAATATGCACACAATAGTGTTTATGGTAAATGATGTGAAATAGCCAGGTAATGGGACATTGGAATGGCTACAGGGAGTCTTTGGTGCTATATTTTGGTTCTGTTCTTCAGTCTGCGTTTGAAACTTGGTATCCCACAATTCCATTGGAGTGAGCGGGGTTGTGTAATTATATATGCAAACTTTACATTAATCAGCGTACAGATTTGTACCTATTTTTCATGGACCTTGTCCAGATTTTTGATATTTCCAGGTTGAGAGGTATGCTCTGCCCCCAGCTCCCACATAAATTATAGCAACTTCTGAGCACACCTGTAAGCAGAGCCAGTTTTATACTAGGTGAGACCATGAGCAGAGGTTAGGAATGACGGTCCCCTTACTAAGCCTGTGTCAAAATCCCCTTGTACACCTGGAAGTGTGGGGGTCATCAAATCCCAAAAAGCTCTGAGGGTCTTAAAGCTCTGTGATATATTTTGCCTTATTTTTGTAAGATAATTACTTTTTTAGTGGGATTTAATAAACTGTGTAGGTTTTGCGCAAATCCTACATGGAGTTTACATGTTTGCACAGTGAGCAGCAGTGCTAATTATATATTCATGCTGTGCACCACTTTCAAATGTAAACAAGCACATTTTCATGGCAGACAACATTGTTGCCAGCCATGAAACCATGTAAAACAACACGAATAGCAAATCTGTTTGCAGCAGTGCAAACTAGGTTAGCAGGATTGCATGGAATGCCATGATGATTACCAGGTATATTATATAGTAATGTGTATGGTCCAAACATGGTACAGGACATTGTATACAGTACAGAGTATTGTGAAAGCCCATTCTAGGCATTATTTACAAAGTTGTGTTAAGTGATCTGTAAGGATATATGGACTGCCATTTAAAATAAACAGTCAGGTGAAGTGCATTGAATCGGGACACACAGATGAACTGTAGGAATGAACACAGGGAAAGGGGACAGGTGAAACATCATATAATGTACAGCAGATGAGGGCATGTAAATAGACAGTGGTAGCAGGAGCACTAATCACATATCAACATGGTACAGTATGGACTTCACAGTGAAAATGTATAGTATGTGACTGTCAGACAAGGTGACATAACAATGGAGAAGATGTCTGAAATAACTATCCTGACATGAACAATGGAGAGGACATCTATCAAGGATGCTATATACAATTGGGGTTGGGTACATATTGTGAAGCTGTGCAAACTGATTTGCTTGAATATGAGTATAATATCAGCGGAGGTCCACAACAAGTGGGACACAGTTACAGGCTCATGGACAACAGTAACAGCAGCATGCACAATCATGAACTATATCAGAATAATACCAGCAGTAATTCCATGTCTCTGACACAACATATGTGATTTTGAGTGATCATAGATGGTTCTGCATGAATACACTTGTACAACTATTATGACATGTCAACAACCTGAGGGTAATCAAGCACAGTCTTGAACACTGTAATATCTGCTGGAGGTATTAGGAGGGATACTGCTATACTTGCATGTGGCATTGTGATCACTGTAGGGTAGTTGATTAGTGTGTATGGTATATGTATGTATGTATGTATATATATATATATATATATATATATATATATATATATATATGGCACAAGCCACACTGACATGAATGTAACCCATGCCACCAATGTTGTCAAACAGCTATGTATGTACTGTGCGCATCACTGGACTAGGTATCACACATGCATCTGGTTTAACACCTTGATGGGTATTCTGCACCATTACAGTAATGTTTATGCAACAAAAAGAATACCTAGGTATGGCCAGTAAGATGTGACAACTCACTGTGGCAAAGGTGTTGGACTTCAGTTGCACTTCACTGGAAAATGTGTAGGGAGGTACATGAAGAAGGATGCATTGTACTAAGTTATTGCTGTGAACTTTGGAGGTATTATGGTCATTGATGGGGATGTTCTGCACATACTCAGTATTTGTGTTACATACAAGGAAGTAGTCACCACTGTAGCCACATGCTGGTGGACATTCCACATAACATCTACCCCAGAACATGGGTCCTATACCAATTGGTCTACTTATAGGGTGTGATGTCTGGATTTTTCCTTGGTTTGTGCATGTGTTTTCATAATGTAACAAATACCCCCTTGTTTTTCTTTCATCTATGTGTTGTCATGGCTGAGGCAGAAATCTTTAGGGTGTGTTGATATTGTCTATATTATATGAATATCACAGTTTGAGTCAATGGTTGACCACAATCTGTAGTCCTTCAGACAGCTTTTTGGACACAGTATGTATATGTCATTCTTGGTGTATGTGACTTAAAAATAATGGACAGGAAAGGGCCTAGCAGACAGCCCTGGCATATGTACCTGATTACTGGGCTTAAGATATGCCACTTCACACATTTCAATATATTTAGATGCCAGATATGCGATCCAGTGGTCTACCCACTTGGTGATATAGGTATTTATGGCCACATCTGACAGTGTTGAGTCAATACCTCAGTGTAGATTTGTGTCAAATGCCTTGGCCTGCTCAAGTTCCACAGGATGATAGTATTGTAATTATGCATGCCCATGATCTCTTTCAGGAAATGTAAGATATGAAACAGACTTGGATGTGGCATTAACAACTGACACATACCTGTTGCATATAGCTGGGATATTACTAATGTTCATATAGAAAAGGTCCATGATTTCTCACTAAGAAAATACAGGCCCTACAAACCATGCAATGTCATATGTGTTAAGACTGAAAGCCCTGTCTCTGTAATCTGTATCAGATAGGATGAGGTGAATTGTACCTGGCCTACAGGCCAGTCTCTGGCCCTGCCCTGATGGGAATACTGCACATCTGCAAGTCAGCTATAGTTAATGACATCAGGAGTGTCTGGTGAGAAGAAAATGCTAATAGCAGTGTTCTACATGCTGGTGCAAAATGCTGTCTGTAATGTCAAGCAAGTGCACACACACACACACACACACACACACACACACACACACACACACACTCACACACACACACCCCAGTTCACTGCAGTGAGAACAGAACCCCTAAGTACACAGACTAGTGAAGTCTATGTGTAAGTCATGCACCACAGCTCAGTTCTGACTTGGAGTGTGTCAGACAACATTTTATAGGTGATGACATCAGCAGTGTTTTGTGAGGAGAAAATGCTAATACTAGTCTCCACATGCTGACATAAAATGCTTTCGCTGATCAAGCAAGTGCACAAACACACATAAACCAGTTGACTGCAGTGCGAAAAGAACCCCTACCTAAGTACACACACTAGAGCACTCAATACTTTATGCAAGCACCATGGCACAAGTCTGACTTTTACAAGGCTGCAGGACAACTTATGGTGGATGACATCAGCACAGGATGTTTAGAGAGAATATGTTGGGAGGCCTGCATGAAATGAATGTGAAAGCATGTGCAAATGTCAAAATAATGTCAGTCCAGGGGATTGGAGTGGTAACTGTGAGATACACATTTATGATCCTCTGACTAGATAGATGCACCCACCTCCCAATTGACTGCATTAAGAACAGAACCCCTACCTACCTACCTATCTAAGTACACAGATTAGAGAACTCAGTACTTTACACAAGCACCATGGCACAAGTCTGACTTTACAAGGCTGCAGAACAACTTAAGGTGGATGACATCAGCACTGGATGTTTGGAGAAAATATGTTGAGAGGCCTGCATGAAATGGATGTGTAGGCATGTGCAAGTGTCAAACTATTGTCATTCTGTGGGATTGGAGTAGTAACTGTTGGATGCACACTTATGCTTCTCCAACTAGATAGACACACCCACACACACCTCCCTGTTGACTGCAGTGAGAACAGAACTCCTATCTAAGTACACAGACTAGAGAACACAGTACTTTATCCATGCTCCACAGCACAAGTCTTACTTTTAGAAAGCTGCAGGACAAATTATGGTAGGTAACATCAGCACTGGATGTTGGAGAGAAGATGTATGGAGGCCTGCATGAAATAGATCTGTAGGCATGTTCAACTGTCAAGATATTTCAAGTTCTGCATGTTGGCAGACTTGAGTGTGCAGTGTGTAGCATGTGGTGGTTGTGTTCCATTGTGTAGATATACTTTGAGACAGCTTTACAAACAGATGTCTACATTACGACAAGTATTTAAAAATCTGAAAATGTATTGTCATTATAAAGGTGTGCCTGGTATATAACACATTTGTTGTTAATTTTTGTAGTGTTATTAATATTTGTGAACAAGTACTGAGAGACCAGGGTTGCAGTGAAAAGGGGAGGAGGTCATAGATGGCTGCATTGTAAATATGTAAAATTTTCTTAGGTAGGGCCTTCATTTTTTATGTTGCCACATGTAGTTTCATGGCATGAAGACGAAATGGACAGTAAACAAATGAAATACATGCTGCTGTTTACTTTGTATAGCACAACAGCAAGCAGTGGGTTTCTGTAATAGCTGGCAAAGTGTTTGAGCATGCGAGATAGACACCTCTACTGCTTTCCTTGTTTGTGCATAGTTAAGCAGTGTGCAAACACAAGGCTCATGTCTAAAATTATGAGAGTTAGTACTGAGTGTATGAAACATACCTGCTGCTTAGCTGAGTCTGAGTCTGCAGGTGAAAATGCATTGACACATTTCTTTTTGAGCCCAGATGATATAGGGTTTGAATCCAGGTGTATATAATACTTTTAAATAAGTAGTGATAATGCAGTGAAATTATACATTACACTACTTTCATCATGTGTTACTGTATGTTGACAATGTGCAGCACATTTAAATGACATTGTGAGGAGTTTAACCACACCAAGGAGGAGCTGTTCAGTCACTTGGCATTGGTTCATGATGCCAAACTCTGCACAAACAGGCCAAAAAGTGAAGTGCTTGTGTGTTGTGTGATTCTATTTTTGACCAGATTATAGGTGCTAAAATGGGGGACAAGCAGGCAGAAGAACTAAGGGAAATCCATATAGGAATGTGCAGGAGGGATGTAGGAAAGAACCAAAGCTATCCATTTCTTTAACAGTGTAAACTGAAAATGTGTACAGAGTATTAGCTGAATTTGGACTGTTACCTCCACAAAGAGGGGTGACAATAACAGAATAATATTTTATAGCCAGTTGGACCAAATTAAGTGTGTCAAGACACATGTGAAATGAAGAGCTCTGTATGGGATGGTATTTTTTTGTCTTTTTTTTTGGGACAGGTGCCCATTTTGTTTTTTTTTTTTTGTTTTTTGTTTATTTTTTACTTCATTAAGAGAGGAATGCTGGGTAAGGGACATTAGTATTTCTGGGTCAGGTAAGCTGAATAGGTGAGGAAACAAATGCTAACAGGACAAACAAGACAAGACACAGGAATGATGAGGGAGACAAAAGGTTTGGGGACACCATGATTGGGATGAGGGAGAGGACAATGCATGCTCATGCCCATCAAATATGGGGACAGTGAGAATCTAGTCTTCACCTGCAAGACTGTCATCACTGTCCCCTTACTCTACTGGCTTCTGGAGTGCTTGATGTTTTCTCCTCCTACATGAGGGAGGGTAGCCTCTCCATCTGGTGTAGATGTACACCAATGATGCTGTGCACAACCCTTCACACCAATCCTGGCATCTCCTGGTGGGTGATGAAATCCTCTCCTCTGCCAGTACTCCTGGAGGATACCACCAGCACCAGCTGCTTGGGGTAGTGCTACCTCAGGGTGCAGGTAGTGCAGGGGCAGCAGAGGCAGTACTGCCAGGTTGAATCCAAGATGTGCTGGGCATCAGTGCTGGAGCCAGTAGATCAAGGCCAGGCTGACCCACTGGGGTTGGCCTACCTCACTGTGCTGTGAAGCATTTAGTGATTTTTACAAATGGATGACATGGAGATATTTTGATGAGCATAACTGAAAATAAAAGAAAGAGATAAGGGTAGGGTAACAGAAAAAAAGAAATAAAATTAGTGTCATCATATGTGACATACAATCATTATTAGAGTTATACAACTATTTTATCTGAACTGTTATATTTAAGTATACATCCTTACAACTACAAACTAATTACAGATTGCTCAAAGTGATCCTTGCAATGTGTTTATAATGCACATATGCTTGGTTCTGTTGTACAGAATTCAGTTAACAGTAGGGCATTTACGTCACTTGTATAGAGTTTCATTTATGTAATAGTATTAAAGAAATGCAGTATTGTATAGTTGTTGTTCATGGTATTTGAACCCAAAACCTCTGACTGCAGTCTTACACTTGACTACTAAAGTTGGGTTGTGCTATTTGTGCTACAGACTTATGCATGCATACTTGCTTTTAAAGTTAGGGTTTGCATACTCACTTTGCTACTGCTCTATAGAAAACAAAAACATCTATCTTTAACTTTTAAAGCTACAATAATGCTTCTGTTGTGCCGCATACATACCACTTGCTTCCTTCATTCTCTCCAAACGATCAGCATATGCCGGCCTATTCAAATGAATTTCAGTATTAGCTGTGAAAAGAAAAGAAAATAACAGAAGACCATTATGTATACCAATCTTCTCTATATTTAGCTTTCTATGTATTAAAATTTCTCTTTATTAGTATGCTTACACAACTGTGAGATGTCTCTAATTTGAAACTCATCCACCCACCAATTGAGTGTATCCCTCTTTTGCCTTTTTAGGTCACTGAAGTGGTGCCTACACTGTTTTCCAGTGCATGGGATAGCTTTAATATTGGATATAGTCTTGGACAGACTTTCCCAAGATACAGACTTGTACTAGAAGCCAGAATAGTCCCCCTGCAGAAGCCTTTGGCTGTGGTGCTTTACCATGAATCCAGTAAATATTCTGGACTCCTGAATACCCCACGTCTGTTCCCAAAATTGGGCACCTTCCCCTCTAACACTGGACATGTCTAATCTCAAAAGTAGAGCAATGACAAATCATAATTTCCCACCAATTCTTGTTATCACATTTACTGGTAATGTGCAAAAACAAGCAACAATGGCAACCCCTTTTGCAGGATGTTAGCCACAGAGAAACAGTGTCAAACAGAGAGAAAAACAATTTTTGAAATTGGAAGGTTAATCTGACACTTGACAGCAGTTTGACGGGTGTGGTGTCTGCTGCTGCAAGTGTTAGGTGATTTAAGTTTGCTGATGTGCACTGGGGGCATGAATATCCTGACCTGACACATGTTTGGCTTTATACACTGCTATTTTTTTTTTTAATGTGGGATTCAAACGTATGCATAAGGGGCAAACATTTTCTTCCACAGCAGTGATTTTCCATCTTTGCTACAGAAAAAGTGCTTCTTAGACATAGTCATGAATCATTCATAAATGCAGTTGACAGTTTGAGGTATTAACCATGTATGTGTGTAACCTGACAAGGTCCTTGCATATGTGTATGTGTCATAAGTGTGAAGCCCATCCAAGTCCAGATAGCAGAATTATACTTACAGAAACACAATAGTCAGTATACCTTCAGTCATACAGCTGAACCTTGAAAACACAGTAAGGGTGTCTTATCTTTCAGACATATAATTCATATCGCATGCACTATTTATGATTATGTCGAAGTGTTGTAAGTGAGACTGAATATAATGTGAAATGAAACAACAGTACAATTGTCTGCAATTTCCTGTATTAGAACCCAGGACCATGTGTATGGTAGCCCTACACTTACACCTGTTGCCATAGGAATGTTGAAATAACAATTGCATATATTCCTGTTCACTACTATAAACTGCACTGTCACAACAGTAAAAATGTTGCACTTTCTGTATTAGAACCCAGGACCATCTGTATTACAGCCCTACACTTACACCTGCTGCCACAGGAATAGTTAAATAACAGCTGCATAATTCACTATTCATTCTTAAGTTCTTTGTGTTAACCATTACACAATGCTGTTTTCCTTGTTTGAATGGTGCCCAACAGAATTAATAGAATGTGTCCATTTTAAAGTGACTGCATCCTGTATGTAGGTGTTTGATGGCTTCAGTTATTAGGGAAGCTTGCTAACTGCTGCGCAGAGTTGTTAGAGGTGTTGCATGATGGAAAACAAAAACTGCAACAGTGTATTCCTTTTTGACCTTTACATTGTCTATGCCCTGTCTGCAGGTGTTCTGTCTGCTTTCTGTGTGGGCCACTATTCCAGGTTTGTGCACTGCTAAGTGTTGAGCAAATGAGATAAGCACAGCTAAACCTGACATTCCTTGTGTTTCTCCATTCCCCTTGTTTGCACTAAGCCGCACACCATGCAAACACTGGCATTAAAAAGAAAAACTCAAAAAAGGGAAAATTAGGTGAAATGAAGAAAAGAAATCTGTTACTTAAACAACACTACAAAATTGGTGAACGATAATAAAATCACAGTGGAGTGACCAGGCAGGAAAAAATACAAACTCTAAATCCTACACATAAAAAATAAAATAAACACTTTTATTGTAACGAACAAATGGTAAGCGCTTTTGCAATCGAGCTTCATCAGACCTGTACTAATACTGAGAAACACTCCATTTAAGCACATTGAAAATGCTGACATCCAATAGAAAAAATGCATCAATCAAAGAAATGATCAATATTTAAAAGAGAACACTCCATAAAACATCACGAAGGACATACATTAATAATAAATCCATAAATTACATTCCTTGCATTCTACAAAAAATAAAATATTACAATAATGAGGATGAGACAAAATAAAATAATATGAATAATAAAAATATGTATGTATAAAAAGAGGATATATGTGCTAATAAAACAGTCATCTCTGAAGTCTTCTCTTCTTAAGTAAGGGCTTAATAGAAGCCCTTTCATTTAAACCTCTCCCCCTATCTGCTCGAAGCATGATGATCCAGTGTGTTTCCCTGTACTATGTATGGGTAATAATAGCACCCTCCCTTATGCTGGGTGGAATAGTCTCTATGACCCTAAAGTTAAATGTATGTGTACCCCCAACCTGTTTAATGTGCTTAGAGAGTGCATTATATTCTGATTTCTTCTTGATATGATAGATGTGCTCTCTCATCCTATCATGCAGAACCCTGTTGGTCTTGCCTACATAGAATGAATTGCAGGCAACGCACTCTGCTAAATAACCCACATTAGGTGTCATACAGTTGGCATGGGCATGAAAAATGAACTCTCTACATAAATCAGGGTGGTAAAAAATGCTGGAGATATTAATTAAAGGGCAAAAATTACAATTACCACATGGTAATGTGATACCCAGACCAGTGTCCATCATGCTTGGACCTCTATCATAGCAAAGTAGCCTTCAATTTCTTTCTGTTCTTAAATAAGAACCTGGGTCTCTCACGATCTCGCCAATACTCCCATCAACTTGTAAGATGGACCAATGCTGTGCAAACAAGTCAATGAGTTCTCTATGGTCACTGGTATAAAAAAGGGGGATCCTGACACCTCATTTGTTACTGTTAGATTCAATGCCAACATCCACATTCACCTCAACTGTAGGTCCAAAGTAAGGGCTTGCTTTAGTTGCTCTTAGCCTATCCAGGTCCAACCATTGCTGACCAATCTCCTCTTGTCCATACCCCCTCATCAATAACCTCTCTTCTAAATTATTCATCTCTTCCAAACAACCCTCCAATGTGGGGTTCAGTCTAGAGGCCCTCGTCCCTTGGCCCTTAATTAAGTTCAGAAAGATATATCCCGGATGCATACTGGATCTAAATAGAAAGGCATTCCTATGACACGTTTTACGATGAATACCAGTACTGATAGCACAATTATGTAGTTTTTCCACGTAAAGATCTAAAAATTCAATACGTGTATACGACCAGCTGATGGCGAACTTCAAACAGCTGGTCAAACCATTCATCATCGGATGAAACCCCTGTAGATCTTCCAGGCTACCTTTCCACAACAGGAACAAGTCATCAACATAACATCAGTAAAATAGAACATGTGCTCTATACTCCTCTCTGCCAAATAAGATGGTGTTTTCCCAGTGTGCAAGAAACATTGGCATTGCTATTGGCACATGAGGTGCCCATAGCTACACCATGCTTCTGGATGTACATTTCACCATCAAAGGTGAAAACATTATTCTCAAGAATAACCTCTAAAAAATAACAAATCAAATCTACCTGTACCAAGGTTAAATCACTGTGAGCCAAGAGGTATTCATGAACATACTGTATCCCTAAATCATTGGGAATCATTGTAAACAAGGACTGTACATCAAAGGTTGCAAAAATAACACCTTCAAGATCAAAAATCCCTTTGGTGCAGTCATACAAATCTAACAAGAATTGTTTAGAGTCCCTTAGGACCACTTTGTTCAAATTAATGATTGGTCTCAAGTACTTCTCAACATAAATTGATAACGCCCATCCCCCACATGCTATAATAGGTCTCATTGGTGGGTCAGACGGGTGTTTATGTACTTTCGGCAAGCCCTGTATGAGCAGTATCAGGGGATTAGTAACCTTTAAAAAGGTGAATACTTCTTCAGTAATGAGGTTCCCAAAGAAGACATCAAACTCACACATACAGAGGAAATAATCCTATGCACATCCTCGACTGTAATTTTACTATAATAACTGACATCGCCCAGCATTGTTACCATGGACCGGGAGTAATGGGATTTATCCATCACAACAACAAGACCACCTTTATCTGCTGGTCTGATGGTGATGAAGTTATTATTCTGTAGCTCTCTAAGCGGTGTTCTTTTTTTTGTAAGTTAAATTCTGTTCAGAATTTCTCCTAAAGTTGTTCTCTTTGCTATCATAAAATTTAAAAATGTCCTCCTCTGAGAGTTTCAAATATGCTTCAACTAATGGATGGTTGTTAGGGACTAAATTACTCAGTTTCCTAAAAGTGGGGTTGCCTACATTGCCACAAGATCGCACATCTCCCAAATTAATATCACCATATAACAAGCATAGCATGATATTCCTACAAAAGACCTTTAGGTCTAAAATAGTGTCAGACATTCTGACGGAACACATGAAATATTTCTACATGGGTCTGGCTTTGAACTCTCACTCCAGTGGACCTTCAAACACAATAAGGGTGTCTTATCCCTCTTTGCCATACAAACAACTTTGTAGCAAAAAAGCTAAAACCATTGTGCATACAACCAACTGCAACAATATCCACATTACTAACAAAACATATGACAGTTGTTTGTACATGTATTAATTTCAGAAGTAGTCCACTGAGTAATCACACAACCATTTGTGACTATTGGTTGCACAAATGCAGCTCTGTCTTATCTCTCTGTTTGTTGTCCATACTTGTCTTATCTATCCAGTAATTTGAGACATGTAGTATGTGAGACATTCTATATCATTATCCTTAAAATGTGTGAGGATATTAAATGGCAATAATATATAGTTGTCAAGAAATGAAGGGGAAGTTGGATGTTACTGAACAGAAACTATGAAATGTGTACTTCTTACTTGCATTTAAACATTGATACAATTACTTCTACACTTTGCAAGTCTAACCTGGCTGGCACACCCACTGGAGGTAGGGGAGTCTGAATTGCTGTTATGTTTTCTTCTACCTACCAGTAGTTATTCACAGTTGTAATCCATTAGCAAAGAACACTGAGGGGAGTACCTATACTATGTTTACATGTGCTACACGAAGCCAAGTATTTGGGATTCAGCAATGGTAACGAGTTCACACTTCATTTGCATCTTCACCAAGCTCACAGCCATGAATCTACACTATAAAAAGGGAACTGTGTAACTAGGGAACCTGAAGGTGAGGGACTTGTTTATGTGGATAACACAGAAGAAGATATTGCTTTGGGATTTATCTGCACAGAAGACTACTGACCTTGATAAGTTATGCTTGCATTTTTCAGCTATATGCTAAAATGTCAGTAAGAAAAATCTGTTTTTATATATATATATATATATATATATATATATATATATATATAATATGTTTTATATATATATATATATATATATATATATATATATATATATATATATATATATATATTAAAGATTGTGGAGAAATCACTTTGTAGTCGGATGATCATTTTCAGATAAAATCACTTTATTAAATAATTCTTGAGCACTTTCTTTCCATAGTGTAGTGGAATTTCATCAGAAATAATAACTGGTAACTGAAATGTTTGGCAATATATACAAGTAAGGTGTGAAATATCAGTTGTGCTTTGCAGCTTCACTATGTAAACGGACTGAAGCTGTTACTGTTTACTATGACTGATAAATGAAGATAGTAATTCTTGTTTCAGGCAGATTTAAACCAAAGTGTGTATAACAATATTTACTGAAGATATGCACCACACTGACATACTGTTGTAGCCATTTCTCGGCAATGTATTCTACATATTTTTTAAGTTTATTCTCAGTTTTACCGGGCTGTGTATGGCATATATTTTATTGTCCTATTATATGGCTACATTTTACCTTAGTAACCAATCATTTTCTGCTGTTTTAGGTCTTTAACCAATCATGTACTAATATTCTTCTATTATTTTGTATAACCTCGATTGGTACATTGCATTCCCTGATATAACCAATGAATGCATGAAAATTATCGTAGACATCCAATCATATCCCTTCTAATATTGTATACCCATTGTCTAATTATGTGTATAACCACAACCCACCTACTTCACTATTGGTCCTCTAATGTACATACAGGAACAAATAGTTTTCCTCGCTTTTGAATGATAGAATTTATATAATGTTTGATTTTTCACACCTTACTTGTAAATATTGCCAAACTTTTCAGTAACCAGTTATTATTTCTGATGAAGTTCCATTACACTACAGAATGAAAGCACTCAAGAATTACTTAAAGTGATTTTATCTGAAGATGATCATCTGACTACAAAGTGATTTCTCCACAATCTTTAACCTGAAGTTTTTTGTTTTATTTGTAATGTTCTTCAGTATCAGTGTTTTTTCTTGTTTTTTATTTATATATATATATATATATATATATATATATATATATATATATATATATATATATATATATATATATATAGCAAATGCTGCTTTTGTCTGTATGCATTTCTTAGACGTGTTCTGATGGCATAGCCATGTTTGTCAGGGCATTTTACTTTCTCGGATGTACAGCCTTATTTACTGTTGTCATAAGTGCTAATGTTACAACTGTTTTTCTCTGTACACTCTTCTATTGTTATTTCTGTGAAATGTAAATGTTCAATATTGCCAATGACACAGGAGTGTTAGCCTTTTGGATCATGCACACCTCTAAGGAAGTGCTGGCCACAGGTCAGTACAGGTAATTGCTTAAAATTGAATTCTCTGTGGTAAATCTGTGCACATGTTTCAGGAACAGTTTATTTGATAGTACATTTATCATTTCACTGATGGTTTGTTAGCAAAACGTGTCATTTGCCTGTTGTTTTGGGGGTGGGGGAGAAAAGCTGTATTTCCGTTTTGGCACAAACAAGGTTTTGATGTTGCTACTCCTTGTTTTTGGATCCAACCTTGCTTTGTGTGTGATTGTAATGTGTTACAACCACACATTTTTTTTTATATTTGAATATCCTGACTGCTTTACATTTCTCCAGTGGGTAATAGTGAAATGCTGCCTTTTAAGTGTTATATCAATGCAGGACTTTATTTGTGATACTTGTGTATTATCCTTCTTTTGGGTGTTATGTCACCTAGGACTATACAACCCAGGTTTCCCAATCCCCGAAACACCCCCTTCAGTGACCCTGAAAATAAAGTAATTGTGGAAGCATTTAGGTATCATGGTGCCTTTCTGGTTAAGAGGGGACACGGGGTTATGTCTGACAGAATGCAAATTTGGCAGCAGATAGTTCCTGATGTGAATACAATAGGTGGTCAGAACAGTACATATGATCAGGTGTGCCATAGGGCCACTGGCATGACTTTATTGGCCCAGAGAAGAGCAGCTACCATGGCCCATGAACAGATGGCTACCGGGAGGCCCTGCTACAGAGCCACCAGTGGCACTAAATGAAGAGTTCCTGTCCACTGTTATGGATCCAGACAGCTTACTAGAAAATGCACAACAGCATCTCATTGATATTGGTGCTGCTGTTTCAGGGAGGAAAATTATGTCCCAGGTAGCAATCCACTCTCAGTTGTTAAATAATTCTTGTATAATAAAATATTGATAGCAATACTTAAGTTCTGTTTAACATTAAATGTTTTTGGGATGGGATAGTTGTAGATTGATACAGTTAACAACACATTCTGGTTGAGTACACATGGCTTGGGGTGGATGTGTCATCCAAGTTCTTGTTAAAAGTATTGTTAATGTACATATAAAGGGCAAAACGTTATAACTTCCTGTGTTACTGTTTATTGTTACTGATGTCCTTACGTTTTGCTTAACTTCTTCAAGAACCATCCAGCATATGGAGCCTACAATCATCTGCACATGGAAAGCCAAATATTTTTATGTCAGTATTGATGAGCAGTTCAAATAAATATTTAGTTTGTGATGTGGGTGTCAGGACTGTTTTGTGTATTGCTGTACTGTCTGTAATAGTGGTACCACCGTTAGTTTGTTAACATATACTGAACTATAGTAGTGTAGGTATTTTTTTCCTTTGTTTATTGCTTATCACAGCTGATCCTGACAGTGGAAGTGTGGGGCTCCTACCACCTGATGTCCGAGTATTAGCATACTGTGATGATGAAGGCACAGTCAGGGGGTGCAGAGGTTGAATCTGACACTGAGGTTGACATTCAGCCATCCCCTGCAATTTGATTGGATGCAGCCAGTAGGCCTACTCCAACCCATTTCAGTGAGCCCTCAGATATTGGACAGGTGGAGGATGGGACACTCAATCAGGAAAGTGTGGTTACTGTGGCTTCAGTGCCTGTTGACTCTGGCCATAGCCAAAGTGTGGGTGAGGTGCCATGCAGGAGGATTGTTAGGGGTGCTTGGAGGAAGCCTGCTGTCCATCCTCAACCTGATCCAGGTGTGTCTTCTTGTGCCATTCAACGGATGTTTAGGGCCATCATGGAGGCACAGGCACATTCCAATATGTCCTCCAGAAAAATGCTTAGGATTGTATATGTGGCACAAGCTGATATGTGTTAATGTCTCCACTGTGTTGCTGATTCAATGGATCAGATGAATGACACATTGGAATGGGTGTTGTCTGTGCTGAAAAGTCTGCTGGGATGGAGATGGTATCCACGTGGGTGTAGGTCAGCCACATCATCTGATGTTAGCTAACAGGTGGTGCCCGTTCACACTCCCATAGTGGCACTACTTCCACTGCTCCATCAGTGGTTGAGGTGTCCACATCCAGATGTGGCAGGAGATGGGTTTGTGATCCTGGGCGTCCTCATGAGGGGAGCTTGTCTAGCAGACATCAATCACATTCAGGTAGCAGCAGTGCATCTGACCGTGGGTGTGGACATGCCAGTACAACTCCTGGCAGAGCCAGTTCTCATGGGTGGGTACGACAACAATGAACTGCCCCCTCTACCATGCACAGCTCGCATCTGTCCAACATACCAAGATCTAGAGCTAGCACAGAGATTGGCTGTGTTCCTGTAGACACTCACACACCAATTTCACCTGGAGGGCCCACACAGACACACACACAACAGTTACATGGTTCAGCCATGAAGCTTAAAGCTCATTCTGTCTCACTGGCCATTTGTTACTTTATCCAAATGTCTGCCTATTTCTTTTTATTACTCACACGCACTCACTTTTTTGTCAGCCTAGGCTTCCTGCTCACACACACACACACACACACACACACACACACACACACACACACACACACACACACACACACACACGCACACACGCATGCACACACGTGCATGCACACACACACGCATGCCTGGATTGCCAGCACACATTCGAGATGATTCCCTAAGCATTACACATGAATTGGCAGTTAATAGAGTGGAAGCCCTTTCTTTTTATGTAGACCCTTGAATGGTTCCCCAGGTGGTGCCTTAATTTCTGTATGTGTACAATCTATGGCACCCAGTACTTTAGGGTAGTGTGCTACAGGGTAGAACACCTGCATATTTGTGGCCCTGTACTCAGGATTACAGGGGAAATGTATGTGATCACTGGCATGTTGAAGCATATCATTCAGGAATTGATAGAGGATCCTGGATGCTGATCCCTGTGACAGCCTAGCATATCCCCTGTTGGTCTCTGAAAGGTTCCTGTAGCTAAAATTCTAAGTGCTACACATACCTTTGTCTCCACTGGTATGGGTTCCCCTCAAGTTGCCCTGGGTCTGAGCTGAGGATGACAGAGGCTGCAGAGTTCCTGTGTAGTGTGTCTCTGTCTACCCTGTATCGCTTTACAATTTCTACCTCATGCAGATTATAATAAGTTAACGGAGTCTGAAAGCTCTTCTTCTCGGCTATGGTCTATTAGCAGCAGTAGAAGCATAGACTTCAGCCTGTTGCACATACACATGAATTAAAGCAACAGCAGCCTGTAACATTGTTTCTGTGTAGACTCCTTTCCGTGGCTGTATTCCAATAGGTTTTGGAGTTTACAGGGAAAGCCCGCACCAAGTCTACACGATTGCTTTATAGCTTGTTGAACAGCCCTTCCATCTTGGATTGGTTGACTAGCATACATTTCAGCTGCTTATGTTGTAATTAGCATGCCACAGTGTTTACTGTGGTTGCATAGCTCTACACACCATGTATACCCACTTACTGAATACAAAACAGTGTGCTACCATGTGTGCATCACACAGCAACTTGCACATGGTGTTAGCAGACTGTGTAAGGTTTATTGACTCTTCCCTATTAACTATTTTGCTGTCAGCCAGAAGATTTATGTAAGTGTCCCCAACACACACACACACACACACACACACACACACACACACACACACACACACACACACACACACACACACACAAACTGGTCGCCTACACTACTTGGCCCAAGGTCTGTATGTCCTACACCCTCAGGGATGGTTGGTACCCTTCCCTGTTATAATTGTAAAGCTCGTTCTGCTATTTCTCCAGATCCCTGTTTTATACACCCTGTCACCGGATGTGTTTTTACACCTAGATTTGTGGCAACATGTAGGAGCATGAACTTAGTCTATCTTGCTACATGCTGTTTCTGGAATGGTTTTTACATTGGTAAGACCACACACCAGCTGAGGCAAAGAATTCTTGAGCATTTAAGAAACATACGCAATCAGGTTATATATAATGCCCTAGCTAATCATGCCTTATCTTATCCAGGCCATAATACCTTTCTGTTTAGGGTTCTGCAAGTGCTGCATACCAAAAGGAGAGGTGATTTTAACAACACTGTTGAATTATGTGAACTAAAGTGGATTATCTCTATGAGAGCTTGTGAACCTCCAGGCCTTAACGGTAGCATTTCCCTTAAGCCTGCCTTATTATGCAGAAGATGATGCAAGATCATTTTTGTTTTTTAATTGGTTCAGTTTTAATTGTTTCTTACTGATTGGCTGAGTACTTTTTTAAAAATATGTGATTTTTACTTTCATTTTGTATTTGGTCTGATGAAGCGGTAACCCTGCGAAAGCGCTAACCTTTTTCCAATAAACTGTTTGCTGTTTTATATATCTTCTGGACATTTATTTGGCTGGACTGTGGTGGTTTGACTCACTTATACTTATTTTTGGATTTGCTGCTTTGTTTTGTGAGTCTCCTGTAGCAGTGGGATAGCTTATATATATATTTTTCACTACTTGTTTATTGTCAGACAAACTGGAGGAATACCAAATCATTTATCATGAGTCACAACCAAAAACTCATCCAGAGAACCAGGCAATGTGACATGGCAACACTATTCACTGCACTACTGTGTCCATAATTGGTTCCTTTCACATAAATCCAGTGCAGATCTCATAAGAAGGCCAGTTACTGTGTAGAGTGCTGAAGGACATGAAGTCTGAAACTCAAACACCAGTCAATATTTACAGACGACAATCCTCAACAGTTTGCCAGTAAACTACAAATCCTGCAAGAAACAGGCTAAAATATGTGGTAAGATTAGAGACAGTCTGCAAAAATCAGACACAGCTGAGAGCTCTGAATATATCTTAACACCATTTTACTCAAGCAAAAGCCATACTAAAAAAAATTCCAACTTGCTTCTCACAAATACATTTAGTCCTACAAGGGCGCAGCTTAATGACTATACAGACTGAGAAAGCAGGTCACTTTAATTCATAGATGGCTTCCCCGGGTCTATATCAGCATTTCAAAAATTTAATAGTACGAATCACAAAATCTCGAACTGAAATGATCGAACTATTAAATTTTCGAATGCCGATATAAAAAAAAAAAAACTAAAGGGTGTAAGCAGGGGGGCAAGCCCACCTGCACCCCACACCCCCGCTACTTAAATATACGAACTCTGAGACCGCACTACATTGTAGTAAATGGAAATCTCCCCTTACGGAGATTTCCGTTTACCCGTTCGATGTTCTGCATTTTCGGCATTCTCACATCAATAATATCGCATTCGATATTGTCAACAATCGAGATGCTGATAGGAACCCGGCTTCCCCCACCAAGCGATTACCACCAATGTGTTGACTGTGTAATCCTTAGATATTTGATTGTGATAAAATAATGGTTACAGTAATGTATTTTTGCTTCACAGAAACAGTAGTCACAGCCTGCAGTTCACCTTGCTTTACCCAAATACACATTAGACCTGCAAAGCCAGACTTACAACAGCAAATAGAAGGGACAGTCATTTCATTTATTTTATTTATTTATTTCAGTTTGATTACCGGGGAAGTCCACCGGGCCACGAATTACCCATTTTCAGTGGAGGCCCGGGGAGAAAAGCTCCAAAGGCAGTACAATCAAGGTTACAAATGCAGAAGATAAAATACAATAGAAATGTCCAAACAGTAAGAATACATAGCAAGAACAGTGCAAAATAACAAAACATCAATTTTTTTTTTTTTTTTTTTATATAATTTGCAATATTTTCCTCATTACAGTCAACTGAGAGTTGGCTAAATCATTTTGGGAATTAGAAATGAAATCAGAGAGCATATATGTGCAAGGGTAGAGAGTGGCTTAGTGTAGAAAATCCCTACAATTTATATAGGGTGAAAGCAAGAACATTTCCATTTGGATGATAGGTGTGAGTGGAGTTGGGTCTTGAAGTATTCGGTGTTAGGTATAGTCCTAAGTGAAAGAGGGAGAGAGTTCCATTTATTGCCTAGAGAGAAGGATAGTAGTAGCTGGCCAGTGGAATGTTTAGATCTGGGAATGGAGATTAGGTTTTGGTGTTCTGGTCTCAATGATCGGTTAGGGATGTAAGGGGGAAGGATGTTGGATAAAGCTGGGCATTTTTCTGGGTAGAATATTAATTTGTGAGCGGTTGTTAAGTTGAAGATAGTCAAGGTGGTTAGGGAGTTCTAACCGGTTCAGAGATTGAAGGGTAAGGCAGTGGTGGGTTGAGGTTTTGGATTTAGTGGCGAATTTAGAGATCTTATTATAGCAAGCTTCAAGTTTAGAGGTGAGGGAAGCAGATAGATTAGTTAGTAGAGGGGCACCATAAAGGAGAGAGGGAAGGAGGTAGGTGGTTGCTAAGGTGTTCCTAGAGGAGTTTGAAAGAGATTATTCCTGTAGAGCATGCTTAACTTTTGGTGTTTTTTTTATGTCTTGTTGTATGTGGAGATCAAATTTGAGGTGTTCATCAATGGTAAAGCCAAGGAGTTTAGCGGAAGGGACCACTTCTATAGGAGTGTTGGTTTGGCTTAGGACGTTGAAAGTGTTTTTGTCAAAGGAAGAAGCCTTGGTAGGGTGGAAAATTAGTATTTTAGATTTATTGGAGTTGAGGGAGAGATGGTTTTTCATCAACAGACAACCCTCATACCCATTGTCCACCCACAGTATCTGGTTTTGCCCTGCAAGAATTAAAAATAATTAAATAAATAAATAATGGTTATGTTAATGTACACGAACAGTAGTCATAGCTTGTATTCCAGCCTGTCTCACCCAAATACACATTACAGTGGACTCCCTCTTATCCAGTCTGGCTGGGACCAGACCTTAGGCTGCATAAATGAATGGATGGTTAATCAGAAAATGAGTAATCACCGTGCTATCCCCAAAGTCTCAAACAGCCCACTAAACAAGTATAGTGGGTCCAAAAATGAAACAGTGTAAGAAACTTCACTGTGTGGAATATTTTCAATGCATATATTATCTAGTTAATCACTGTGTATTTATCACATCAGATAATGATAATAGAAGTAGCAAACTTAAACTCGTCCTAAGTAAAAAAAATAATAAAAAATATATAATTTGAAATGTTGTACAGAATTAAGTATTTGAAAATAATCCAAGCAGGTAGGCAGTGTGTTTCCAGTCGAAAATCCTTTGAGTACTTAATAAAGGATTTTCGACTGGAAACAGACTGCCTACCCTGCTTGGATTACTTTTGAATACTTAATTCTGTACAATATTTCAAATTATATATTTTTTATTATTTTTTTTTTTTTTTACTTAGGACGAGTTTAAGTTTGCTACTTCTACTACCATTATCTGATCTATATGTATGCATTGAAAATCTTCCACACAGTGAAGTTTCTTACACTGTTTTGTTAATCAGAAAATGCATACAAAATAGCATTTATAGGTTATAAATCAGCTAGAATAACAGTATTTGTGTTAGTATGCATTTTTCTAATGATTATGAAGTCTAAAACTCAAACGTCTGTCATTATTTAGCTCAGAGGAGGCGGAAGTGTTCTTCTCTGTTGTCTTTTGCTAGGGCTATGGCGGAAATTTGATGGCTGGTTAAAAAGGAGACCGGTTAAGATTGAGTCCTCTGCAATCCCCTAAAACCAGACTTTCAACTTCGGTCGAAAGGAATGAGTCATTCAGAAGGAGAAACTGGTTGTTTCATAAGCAGAAGGGGACTCGTGGAGAAAATATCACTTTACACGAGTCATTTCATCCACACATAGTCGCATACCCAGTGATTAGCCACGTATCTCCCAACTGTCCCTGATTTTGCTGAATGACCCTGATTTTGTTTGATATTCTTGCCCTGTCTGTCATAAAATATGTAGCATTCTGTTAAATCACGGTTATTACAGCTAATCAGTAATTCCATATGTTAGAGTTGCATACTTATTCTTAAGAAATGTATATTGATGCAATATCTATTGTTCTATTAACTTTCTAAGTGAATTAGTCACTTTTAAAAATTGTCCCCAATTTTGTACCTCAGTCCCTCATTAGTTCTGATTATATCCATGATTCTTCAGTAAAGAAGTTGAGCACTATGTGCTATCCATTGTTTCTGGTTTGACCCTACCAGGACTTAAAAAAAAATAACTTACCTCCTTTAGTTCAGAACATGAAAAAAATCCCTAAAACTGGTTCACTACTGTTTTTTTTTAACTTCTTGAATATACATTATTCTCATGGATCTAGTCTGCAAGTTGACGCAAGACTGCTTTTGATGGTGTGCTAGTATTCCTGTTTTTAGTCTTTGTTTGGCTGTAGCCAAATCAATAGTAAAAAGCTGCCATTTGAAATGCCACCAAACTTAATACAATTGCATCATATACTGTTATTGGGGGAACCTTTATCTTTAGAAACCCTATTCCCCCCTCCCCAAGTAAATCTGCTAATGGGTGTAGAAGAAAGGAATGAGTCATTCAGAAGGAGAAACTGTGTCATAAGTAGAAGGGGACTCATGGATAAAATTCCACATTACATGATCACCCCCTCCCAGTAAGAATGAACCCATGACTTTTCCATAAGGCCTTGCTCTCACTAATTAAAAGTGGAGCACTGATCAATTTAGTTTGATAATAAACAGGTTTTGCATATATTAAAGCTTCCTGTAGAATCTTAACAAACATGCACATAAAGTTCTCTTTTGTACCTTTGTTCTACAAATCATGAGTCAAGGAACCTCAATTATCACCAAACAAAATACCTGCATATTTCATGAGATTTCTAATTTTAGTTACAATAATATTGGTTTACCCTATGCTTATCCTCCATTACTACTTTGACTACACAGTACCGCTTATGCTCTGGAGTGTTTAAAAGCAGAGTGCACACAGTATTCAGTTCTGTCACATTACTGAATTCATAGCTTACATACTATCGTTAAGCTACTTAAACGTGAAACAAATAAATTTGAACCAGTAAAGCAAAAATGATCAAATTAATGCTTTTATTTCACATTTAAACTTTTACTGCAATGCTTCAAGTGATCCCTGTGTCTTCCAACACAGAGGTACTTCAGTAATGTAAGAGGTGGTAAACATAAATATGTTAAGTCGGGGATGACTCCTAACCATAATACTGATAATGGCCGATTCACATGAAAAAACATGCAGCATGTAGTGCATGGAATATGACAATTACAATTTTTTTTTTGCAAAATCAAGGAAAAGACAGGCTCGATGTAAAAAAAAAAAAAAAACCTTTTGTTAAAACAACTCTTACTACTAAAGCATCAGTAGTGGTCAGTGGCAACCACAGAATAGCTGCAAGGACCGCAAAGAGGTTTAGAACATATTCAGGCACTTCATTCAGCCAAATAGAAACACAGATAGAAATTTCTAAGTGAAGTGTTAGAAAATATATTAAAGCTTTTTCTGCTTCCTGCCTCTGTTATGTAGTGAGTGCTCAATGTGTGGCAACCGTAAGTGTGTTACAGCTTTAAAATCTATAAGGTACTTAGTGTGTGGCAGCCATAAGTATATTACAGCTTTAAAACCAATAGGGTACTTAGTACAAGAAAAAAGTATATGAATACTATTACAATACATGGGAGTATGTTAAGCTCTATGCACTCCAAAGAATTACAATACTGCTATTAACTCTCCAAATTGCTCTCTGATCCACCTGCTTGATCTCTGATCACCTGCATGCTTGTTCATTTGAAAAGCTGAACTTTTAACTGTAGAATTTACTTGATATATTTTCTTCTCTTACCAATGTATAACTGACTTTGTCATTTTACTTATTTTCTATACCATCATTTATTTGGAGTGTTTTTAGTTATTTCTTGTTATATTACTATGTTCACCATATATGTTATAACCTGTTTACTAAATCTTATTTGTGTATTATACTTGCTGTAATGTTTTTGTACAACTAGATGCCGGAGCTTTTCTCTCCAGGCCTCTGCTGAAAATGGACCTGGTCCAGTTGGAATTTCCCGGTTAACAAATGTAAAATAAATAAATAATAAAATAAATAGGATCATTCTGATCAAAATCCTGCTTGTTAGGTACTCTAAACATGGACTTCAAGGTTTACTTCTAGAAAAAGCTTTTGTGGTGAATTTCTTCACATCTGTATCTCAAATGCATGCCAAGATGGTTAAGATCGCAGACCTGATAACAATTCTCTGTATTATGCATTTTTTTTTTACTTTTAAAAACTATTAAAAGAATCTCATTCAAAGTTTCTTTCAGGGAATTTGCTGTAGTACTTCAAAACAGTCAAAGCAAATGAAAAGCTCTGCTGTGAGAATGTTTAATTCTAAGACATGCACTGAACATTTACCATCTTGTCATACAAAACATTAAGACAGAACCCTAACAGGAAAAAGTTACACAGAAATAATTTTTCACAGAATGATATTTCAGCATAATTTTTTTACTCCTTCTCCAAAGACTTTGCTGGGTGGCTCCTCTACAGTCTCCCAGCTGGTCCGGTCCTAGTGTTGGGTATTCACTGGCTAGCTGAGAGCCCTATCAGCCATTCATTTCTACCCAAATACCCCCATAAACTTTCCATTCCCTGTCAGACATCAAGCAGTAGGGTGTGAGCCAACTTGTAGATCTGGAGGGGGAGGCTACCCTCTCCCTCTGGGGACTCACCCCATGGCAGCTCCTCTGCACTTACGTTTTCCACCAGCTGAAGGTAAGCATCCCTCCGTGTGCCAGTTTTCCTTGGTTCCTTGACTGTACCACAGTAGTAGGAGCTCAGCCAGCTCAGAGCTCCACTGGGTGAACACCTGTTGCACCTGACAGATGTCACCCATGTGATGAGCCACATCCACCTCCTTCCTACCCAAGACGTATGATCTAGCAATGACCACTCACTCCCATTCTCCCCAGACAGCTTTAACGGGCACCTGAGCTGCTACATGAGCTCTAGTTACCTGCAGTATAGTCACAGCTTTGTTTATCTACACTATGGAGCTGGCCACAAAACATTATCATTTTTAGATATAAACACTATCCTCTTCTATAACTCAGGAAATATCATTTATTTTTCATAAACATCTCTTCAGAGATTCCAGTAATTCAGGAACCAAAAATCCATCATTGTTTGCTGTAAGAAGTGTCAAAAAGATTCAGTGAGAACCACTTCATGAGAACTGGGTTATGCTGTGGTGATAGAAGCTAATCCAGTTTATCACTCAGGTGGGGTGGTCTATTGCACAGCAAAATTTCAAACCAGAGATTACCTACTGTTTGTTAGCAAGGGCTATAACCCACTTGACTGACAGTATGAATGATACATCATCACAGTTATCTCAGAAACAGTGTACAACTGGTTTTGAAGTTATGTAACAAGCAAAATAAAAGCAAATTCCCTTCAGAACAAGGGGCAATAAAATATTCCTGTAGACTATACCTTGGCCTATTTTTGTTCAACCTTTTTATAAAACTTTTTTGTATCCTTCCCCAGCTTAAAACTACTTTTTTGCAGAGGACTATACCATTCTGCAAAATGGATAGTTCTAAAAAGAAGGCAACCTACCCAAGGATTTTACATTAACTCTTAAATAGTGTACATCAAGAATTTATAATAAATTGTATAAACCAGAAAACCAGTGTTATGCTCTTCAGAACCCCATGGAAACTTGAAATGGCAATAAAACCTATATTTGAAATTAACAGTCAAGTGTCAGAGTTGAAGCAAACTACTACAGATACTCAGAAGTATGGCTAGCTTCAACCTGGTCCTTTAACATTTCACTGGAGACAAGTTTCCCTTTTCAGGGGTGGCCCAGGAGCACTGTCTAGTTAAATAACTTGCTCAGCGACATGCATTAGACAGATGAAGGTGGAAGGAATCAAACCATGTACACTGGACTGCAGAAAGCAGCACATTAATGGTTCATAGTATTAACTGTCTGCACTAGCTGCCAGATAATCAACAGAGGAAAAACAAAAACTGTAGGATATGGGTATACTAGGTCATTCACTGCTACATTTAGGTATTGTATATGTAAAGTGCTAGTAAATTGCTATGCTACCACACCTATCTTACTCATTGTGTACAGTGAAGGACTATGAAATAGCATAAAACATTTACAATCTGGTACTAATAAGATACATAGATATATATCTTACACTGATACCATCTGCCCAAGGGAACACTATCACATTTCCCTGTCTAATGCTAATCAGCTCTAAATGACCTCAGAGATACTTGCTTTGCACTTTGGTAAACAGTCTCCTCCTCAATACAAACTGGTTTCATCCCTGGCCATAGTTTTCAGCCATGCATTCAAACATAGCCCCTGTTTACAAAAATTAATGACATTATACTGAAAAGACCTAAAATAAAATTGCACAGAAGATAACTAGCATTCAAACGTTGTGCACCTTTTGTAATTGTGAGGTAGCGTTCTTGACAGATAGCCTCATCATTAATCTTAGTGCAGCATAACCTGATAGTGATCATGTCACCATGGGAAAGTGACCTATGGCCATTGTTCACAGATGGTGACATCCCTTGAGAGGCTATGAATCTAAACCTCTACACGAAATATAAAGAAAAGAGATTTACAGATCCGACTAGAAAATATAACAGATTGAGTTACTGATGTCTGACCAATAAAAAAGATTAAGACAACATGACCATATAGAAACTAAAGTCAGAAATGATACAATCCTTAGGATGATGACATTTAATAGTGAATGTAGGGTGGATATATACATATGACATCAGTAACTCAATCTGTTATATTTTCTAGTCGGATCTGTAAATCTCTTTTCTTTATATTTCATGTAGAGTCTGAGATTACATCATCACAGAGAAGTACCCCACACTAAAATGTGATCTGAGTGATTGGACTTGGTCAGCAGGATTAGAGAATCCTAGCCTTTACCACCATCTCCAAGAGATTTTTCCTAAGTTTCAGAATTCACAGTTATGAAGTTAGAATTGCAGTGGTTTTGTGATTTATAACAAGTGAAAACTGGTCCAATTTGATCTCTTTTGGATCAAGACCAATGGAGTAAGCACCATTAATTCATAAGTAGATTTACCAGCCTACCGTTTAGAGCAGATGGAAGTCAGACTTACTGGCTAATAATTATTTAGCTCTTTTTTTGTTTCCAGACTTGAATACAGGAAAAACATTTACTGCCCTTCAGACATCAGGAACAAATCCATAAATATTTAAGAAGAGCCAACACTGGATATAGAAAAAAAATATTTCAAAAGTCTAAGGAGGTACTACTGATTACTATTTTCAGTACTATCCCACAGTCATCATTTTCTTTACATTATGTGTATACTAACTATACAGAAACACTGCCAACTATGCTACACAACAACATTACTGTGATTTAATACTGCTCCACTGATAGGATTTCAGTACTACCATACTACATAAGCACAAACATGTTGCATATCTATACCACTGCAAGTTGAACCATTGCCAGTTTATTTAATGCTGCTTCACTGATATGATTTCAGTAGTACCATACCACACAACAACAAACATGTTGCATGCCTATACCACTGCAAGTTGAACCATTGCCAGTTTATTTAATGCTGCTTTACTGGTACGATTTCAGTAGTACCATACCACACAAGCACAAACATGTTGCATGCCTATACCACTGCAAGTTGAGCCATTGCCAGTTTGCCTGTACTGCTTACATCTTCCTGTATATCCCTGTTTGTATGTGTGTGTGTCTCTCTCTCTATATATACATATAGCTATATAGATAGATATGGATATATAGTTGTAACAACATGCACAATAATGTTCAAATTTCATAACCTTTTTTGCAGGGATGCCCCCCTGCACCTCCCACACCTCCTGCCAAGACCACACAACTGTGGACAAAGAGCAAATTCCCATTCCCCACTGTGCCACAGTATCCCACAACCAGATACTGTCATTTTTCTAAACTGAGATTTCAGTCTCATATGCTGGCAACAAACATGTTCAACATTTCCAGTATTCAACTAAAGAAATGACTCAAATTTGTGTGTTTGTGTGTAGAGTTTGCTAACAACGTATAAAATGTTTGTACGTCTCTAATTTGCTTGCAAATATACTATTCTACGTTTACTTTGAAGTACTATGTCTCTTAAATAGTTTGGGGCTATTCCTTGGTCCCCTTTGTGGTTCAGTACTGCCCAATAGTGGCTTATGTAGTCAAGAATTGAATAAATAAAATATATAATTAAATAAAATGTTCTGTATTGAGTATATTTCTCAGTTTACTAGTGCTGAATCTGTACAATAAGTTTTGTAAGTTCTAAGCAGAATACAACTGTTACATTACACTGTTCTACTTAGAGTACATTCAGTGTTGTGGATCTTTTTGCAATTGAGTAGCTAACATAAAATATTTATAAAATATCTTAATGCCGATACTTACAGTAGAGCTTGCTTACATCAGCATTGTATCCTTATAACAGTGCACTTAGAAAACAGTTGTCATGTCTAGTACTAGCCATAACGTCTAGCGAATAGAGAGAGTACTGCTTCTTAGAGTACAAGACAAACATTTGGAATAATTTAAAAATTATAGAACAAACTTAGTGCCAGTAAGTTTTCTAACTTCCTTTCATAATTTAGCAGTCCAAAATTATAATTTTATAAAAGAGCTTGTGAAGCCCACCACTGGACCAGTAATCAAGGATCCTCAATCCTCACCAATGGCAACAGTGGGGGACATACACTGGGAGGATGACAAGGTACACACACTGTATTTCCAGATGCAGCTCTCTGCATCAAGTGCAATTTCCATTAATGGCACACAGAGACCACATTCAGTCTTGAGCTGGTTTCTCCCTCTTTCTCCAGATCCACAGTAAGACTCCCCACTGGTACAGCTATAGAGTTGAGATCTCAAATGAGTGGCCAAGCGAAGACCTACAGCACCCTCTGTCCAACCAGTGTTTCATGTCCCTGCCCAAGTAGCTGACACACAACACACACACACACACACACACACACACACACACACACACACACACACCTGGGAAAGGCTGGTATAGATTTGCTAGCTATGCCCCTTTTACCCAGACTATAAGGTACTTATCACTGCCACCAGCCAACTCTTTATCAGCTACTTTAATGCCCTTAACAAAGGGTGTCCAATCTTACTGTGTAATACTAATATTAATACAAATGGTAGTTTGACCAAGAGCAAGGTTATCAGGTGTGGCCCACAGTGTCACCAAATATGCAAGTACTCTCAAAACTTAAATATGTCTCACAAAGATCAGCCACAATGAAAGGTTTAAATATATTTAATAATGAATAATAAAAGAGCAAGAAAATACTCGTCAGAGTTCAAAACTACAGGACATATTTAAAACAACATTGCAGGGCAGTCTCAAATAAATAAAGAAAAACATCTAAACTATGCTTAACTATATTCCTGATTGAATCTATGAGAATTCTATACTCGAACTTAAAGAGCAAGGCAGATGTGGTGAATGGATCTTCTAGTTGTTGTTGTCAGGTCCAAGACAGAATGCTCAATCTATATAAGATACTTTTTAAATTAATATCTCAAATATTACTGCTCGGATAGCTTGCAGAATGACATCATTCTTGTCATCTGATTCTATCCCATGTGAAACCCCCACTGCTGGAAGCTGACAGCATTTAGCATCTACCTGTGAAAATACATAGACCTCAAATCTTTGGCAGATGCTGGAAGCCATAAAACAATTACATCCCTTCACATTTCAAGACTAGTAAATATTTTACCTTAAAGACAATTCAGAGAGCTCCCTAGTATAGATTTTGTCTCAAGCTGCCATAAAATAATTTAGTTTCAGCTATTTTTATGAAGTTAACCTCCTGTATTCCAGTTTCTACTGTTAAAATATATGCATTTTAAACAGTTACAATAGTGTATGTACATTTCTGTTCTCTTCCCGCAGGGCAAACTGTGGATACATCTTTAAGCTCAGTACTTTACAAAATACCTTTTTTAACACACTTCTGTACAGATCAGTTTGATATACACATGACATGACATACAGCTCTAATACATTCGTAATACAAACATCTTATAGAAATTATGTTGCTATTCACAAACGACATGTAATTATTTACAAAATTCCAGATAGCTATGCTGACAGTATCTCCCTTTGTTATAGAGTTCTCAAAAACCCTTTGCACTAATACTGCTATGTAACAGTAAACATTTTGTAACACGAGTCTTTGAAAGTGAGTCTACTTTAGTACAGCTGATATAGATAAGAACCTGCCAGCTTATAACATTTGTCAATATAACATGGTACTATCCTGTCCAAGTATGTACGCAGCTTATTCAGGTTTTATTACCTTTCATTCCACAATAAGCCTTTTTTACCTTCAGTTCTTTGTAGCCTCTAACTATAACTTCATAGCATATTATACAATAAGGGGTCACTGTTTTTCAAAAAACAAGCATGGTGATTGGACATCCCAACCAGTGTGCTGCTGTAAATCAAACATATGCAAAGAACAATGTTCGGATGCTGAAGTACCATTGAGCAGCCAGATTTTTCCAGTAACATATGCTTACAGGACGGCAAAATGAGAAAAATCAGGTACATTCTATGAAACTAATCAGAAAGGTACCTAATTTTCCTTGTATTTAGGCACTGTTCCTTGTAAAATCTCGGCAAAAAAAAAAAAACAGCAACGGAGATTCTCTCTTCTCTGTTGCTACTCCTACACCTGCACTGATGTACTGTGCATCCATGGGAATGTAAGTCCCATACACAGCAAAATGGGTAACAATCTGTGTAAGTGCTGGTCTAAGTTGAATGTAGCACACAAAACAAAAAAAACACACCAGCAACGTTAGGAAAATATAATTTTATGTTAACAAATCCACGAAAAAATCCAAACACAAAGCTTTTGGGTATAAACACCATTCTTCAGTGTATAATAAAACCTTAAACAACAATACGACTTTATATACATGATAAAAGACACAGCCAGCTAACAGAAAAAGAAAAACAATTAAATCATACTAATTAAAGTTATTATTTAGCAAACACTATGTAAATATAAATATAAACATACAAAACACACAATGTCAAGCTATAGACACATTTGTTTTCATTTCAAAATGGGTTTCAGACTAGTAGCTGCATTCAGACCTGGTAATGTATCTGCATTTATCCTAAGTATCCATTTATAGTCAGCCACTTCTAATCTGTTACCCAGATCTCCCCCTGTCTTATTGGGATAGACCACCTGAGCTACTCTAAAGGTAAAAGTATACTTAATTCCATTGTCCATACAGTGTTTTGCCAGAGCATTTGTCTGTATATTTCTTTTGATATCTGACATATGTTCCGTTATTCTACCTTTTAATTTCCTGCTACATTTTCCTGTTTAAAATGCAGTGCATAGTGACCAAGTAGCTAAATAAATCATATCAGTTAAACATGTAGCATAACAATTTAATTCAAAAATCTGCATAGTAGTAGGATGTTTAAAAATAAATCTGTTTTTATATATTTACAATTCACCCAATTCAGGCAGGGAAGAAGTTCTACGATTAAACATATATCTAGATTTTAAATTGACGTTAAAGTCTTTATAACACAACTGCTGTTTTAAAGTTTTTTTGTTTCCTAAATGAAAAGTAAGAGGTCTGCTTTACAATATTAGATATCTCTGGATGACCACTCAGAATAGACCATTTGTTCCTAATAATATTAGAGACTTGATTAGTCCTTAAATTAAAACTCGTAACATATCTTAGAAACTCATCATTCCTTTTATGTTTCCTTCTATTACCTAGATAACTACCTTGTCAAAAATAAGGTTTAGCTGACCCTTTCCTTTCACTATCAACATGACATTTAAGATCCTGTAAAAGAGTTTCACTATGATCTCTATCTTTAAAATCATTATACATATCACTCATCTGTTCCTGATATATTTCATCCTTAGTATTCAATCTACTAACTCCAAAGTATTGACTGGTGACTATACCTTTAAATACATGCCGCGGATGCATACTCATTGTATGTAATAAGCAATTAGCTTGAACATCATTTCTAAAAAAACATTTGTGTGGACGCTATCACCTTCTCTCTGTAAAAAAATATCTAAGAAAGTTATTCTGTCTTTAAAATAGCTCATTTTAAATTTCAAAATAACGGTGGTATTATCTAGATAATTCACATATGTATCCAATTCTTCACTTTTGCCTGTTCCAATTAAAAAAAAATCATCAACAAAACATGAATAAAATACAATATTCTGAACATAAGGATTTTTCTTACTAAACACAAACTTTGACTCACAGTAATTCAACATTAAATTGGCACATGTATTTGCTACTGATGTTCCCATTGCATCAACAAATAACTAATGATAAATACATTCTTCAAATATAAAAATATTATTTTCCAACACTAATTCAAGTAACAGACACACCATTTCCACCCTCCTTGATGTAAATTCTGCACTATGGCATTAACTCTAATAGTTTCTATGCTATAGGCATTTGGTATGACAGTAAACAAATAAACTATATCTAATGTAACAAAAAAGAATGCGTTACTTTCACAGCCTTCATACCATTTATACAACTTATCAAGAAAGTACCCAGTGTCTTTAATATAACTTCTAATCTTTACTAGATAGGGACTCAAAATATGCTCCAAATACAGGGATAATGGCTCTGTGACCCATCCTTTACCTGAAATGATGGGTCGCATGGGTGGTGCTTGAACATTCTTATGTACTTTGGGGAGACCAAACAACAAAGGAGTAACAGGATGTGTAACAGAAAAATAATTAAATCCATACTAATGTCATTAGATGTTTGCAAGTCATAAATAGCTATATTCACACTATGAACAATAGCTTTTAAATCATTAAACGTAATCTTTTTAAAAGTATTTCCTTCTGATAAAAAGTGATACATATGCTTCAAATACAAAGTTTTATCTTAAATAATGATTGCCCCTCCTTATCCACTTGTTTAATTATTATATCAGGATTTTTTTTTTTTTAGCGGATTAAAGCCTCAAATTCTTCCTTAGTTAAATTATATTTATTAATTTTACCTTGTATATAGCTTTTACAAAGCTGACATTCGCAAACGACTCGAAATGCAGTTACAACGGGGGCACTAATAGATATAAACATACTAGTTCTCAAAGCATACGAACATCTAGTAGTAGTTTTAAAAATCTATTTCAGATTCAAATTATGGACAAATAAATTCAAATCAATTAGAGTATCTTCTATATTATCAGTACAACATGGAATAAACTGTAACCCTTTACTCAATAAACTTAATTCACTATCAGTCAAAACAGTCTTAGACAAGTTCAAGACAACGTTCTTATCCATCACCTCTTGCTGTTGGAGCGACTTCTTGTTTGTGGGCCACTGTATTTTCTTCCATTTGCTTTTATTCTTCCTCTTGACCTCCATCTGGATGCCATTCTCATTCTGTCTTCCACTCGTTCTGGTAACTATAGCCTGAGCTCAGTCTGCAGTAACTGAAAACCCACACTGGTAATTGGTTGTATAGCTTGACCAATAGGGGCAGAAGTTCCTGTCTCAGTTCTCTGGTTATCTTAACAGCACTCAATGCGATGTCTGGGATTTGAACAGTTTCATTCTCCTTAAGTAAACTAGACCTGGCTATGGGCAGTTCAAAAGTATCTAAATCATACATAGTTTCTCATTCAAAACAACCTCTCTCCTTTTCTTTTACAGGACCTTAAATGTCATGTTGATAGTGAAAGGAAAGGGTCAGCTAAACCTTATTTTGGACAAGGTGGTTATCTAGGTAATAGAAGGAAACATAAAAGGAATGATACGTTTCTAAAATATGTTATGTGTTTTTTATTTAAGGATTACCCAAGTCTTTAATATTATTAGGAATAACTGGTCTATTCTGAGTGTTCATCCGGAGATATCTAATATTGTTGAGCAGACCCCTCACTTTTCCTTTAGGAAACAAAAAAATTTAAAACAGCAGTTGTTTTATAAGGACTTTAATGTCAGTTTAAAATCTAGATGTATGTTTAAGCATGGGACTGAACCCTACCTGAATTGTGTGAATTGTAAATACATAAAAACAGATTTATTTTTTAAACATCCTACTACTATGCAGGTTTTTGAATTAAATTGTTCTGCTACATGTTCAACTGATAATGTGATTTATTTAGCTACTTGGTCACTATGCACTGCATTTTATACAGAAAAATGTAGCAGGAGATTAAAAGGTAGAATAACCGAACATATGTCGGATATCGAAAAAAATATACAGACTAATGCTTTGGCAAAACATTGTATGGACAATGGAAATAAGCATACTTTTACCTTTAGAGTAGCTCAGGTGGTCTATCCCAATAAGAGGTGGAGTTTTGGGTAACAGATTAGACGTGGCTGAATATAAATGGATACTTAGGTTAAATGCAGATAAATTACCAAGACTGAATGCAGCTACTAGTCTGAAACCCATTTTAAAACAAAAAATGTGTCTATAGCCTGACATTCGGTGTTTTGTATGTTTATATTTATATTTACATAGTGTTTGCTGAATAATAGCTTTAATTAGTATGATTTAATTTATTAATTGTTTTTCTTTTTCTGTTGGCTGGCTGTGTCTTTTATCATGTATATAAAGTCATATTATTTAAGGTTTTATTATACACTGAAGAAGGATGTTTATACCCGAAAACTTTGTGTGTGGATTTTCTCGTGGATTTGTTAACATCACATTTTATTTTTAAAATCCAAAACACCAAAAACTAGGAACAATGCCACGAAAAAGACACCTGGTTGACAAGACTTCACAGTTTATTAAGCGCTTTCGTCAGTGAGTACACATAGACTTCAGAATCTGATTGATTGATGCTGAAGAGGTCTATGTGCACTCTCTGACGCAAGCACTCAAAAAATTTAATTTTATTTTCCTGACATTGCCGGTTTGGATTTTTTGTTTAGTGCAAGTCCGATACACATGTGCAGTAAATCATCAAACAAGGGAGAACATGGAGGAACACTACAGTTCTGTTATGTAAAGACATTGTTTAAAATAGGTAAGTAATTTCTTTCTTAAATTTTGTCATTGTACAATAGCAATAATCCATGACTGGGTGTGGTTTATCAGGATTATGCCACAGTAGGGTTTGTGTTATTACTCTGGCTTTGCCCTCATGATCAAACCATACCAACCATGGGTAAATCCTGATATACCCACAACCAGTCGTGGATTATTGCTTAATGAACTGGTTTGCCTGAGCATTCTGGAACACATTCCATTTAAATGAGCAGCATAACAAAATGTTTTGTTCATCAAGCTCTTTATCTGTGAGCAATGAACTCATCATTTTTGTGAAAATAAATGACTGTGCTTCTCCAGCAGTTCTCATGGTAGTCTGGTATTTCCTTCTACAAAAGCACAGAAATGTTTTCTCTACTGGTGGGATAAATTTGGGTAAATTTGCTCAGAGTTTGACTTTGTGCAGACAACAAAAGGCAAAGGTCAGAACTTCTGATGCACCAGAAATGCTTTCTGCATCCACCAGTATGGTATATTAATGTATCAAAAGTCAAAACATTATCAACAATCTGCAGTTTTTATTTCAAGATAAAAGGCAGTGTTGCAGATTCTTAAACAACCAAGTGCAACAAAATAACTTTCCGAACAAAAGGAAAAACATTTGGAGTACTTTATTTTTTTAAACTTCCTAGGATCTCCACAAACAGGGCAACTGTTTATTTCCAAAACAGTCTAATAATTCATTTCTTCATTGGAAAGAGGCAGGAATCAAAGTCCATCATGTGCAAATGATATCCTGTAGTACATCTCTCCTCTGGATTCCTCTGCAGGACAATATTCAGTTATATTGTTTCTTTCTTATTGCAACATCACACCCAAAATTGATGTGCCAGGCAGTCAGTACCCTCTGTGAGAGGTTATCTTCTCTGTCTGGTGGGATTATGGCACTCTCTTTTATACACAATTTAATCACTTAATTACATACCTCTCAACTGCCCAGATTTTTGCAGAATGTCCAGATTTTTGCCTCTTATTTTTAGTCTGTTCCTCATAAAATATGTAGTTTCTGGCAAATCATTTAGCACTGAAGTCACTAAATAATATTAAATCATCACATGCATTCGAATGTCACACATCATAACCTTCAATAAATGCATAATAATTCAAAAGTTGTTATTCTAAACACTTTCAAAATTTATACAAGCAGTATTTAAAATCTGTCCCTATTTTTGGGCCTTTGTCCCCCGTTTTCTGTCTTTTCCATATTTCCTAATAGATTGAGAGGTATGTTTAATTAGTTCTATTAACTGAATCTTCTCTGTCTAATACACAACAATGACCAACTACTTAAAGCAACAGTTCTGTGTGCAGCCATTATGCACATTATTTACAACAGTTTTAAAACAAGAGGAGTATTTAGTCTATTTACACACACTGTTTATATTATTTTGTATTAATTTGAGGCACTATTATGGTGAGAACTACCATAATATGGCACTATGTTGATAACCATTTGAAATGTCAGGACCCACTAGAACAAGTTCTAAAACACAGATACTAAATGGCCGAACAGACTTGCATATAGTTAGTCTGAGATGGCAGTTTCACAGAATATTCACATCTCTCCTAGGTATGATGATCTCAGAGTTAGTAAATATAAGTTTGGGGGGGGGGGGGTGAGGGGCATGCCCCCTGCAAAAAAAGAAGCTTAAAGGAGAAGAGATATTCAACATTTAATCTTCTCCTTCATTTTCAATCCTTTGTTTTCAGCTTGTCTGCACTCGGCGTTTTGAGTGCCAATATTTCAACAAGGAGCCTACTAATGTGTATGTATATGTATATTTTATATATATATATAGGATCATAGGAGGTTAACTAGGCTAATGGCCATGGGGCCCTTCCAAGCCTAGCCAAGAGTTTATCCCCAGAAAGAAACCTCAGTCAGCACCTGCCGCCCTTGTCGATGAGGGACACAGGTGAAACCCCTGGGACAAATTTATGGTTTCCCATCCACTCATCAAGGTTACGTTTGAAGAGGGTCAGTGAGGTGCTATGTTTGACGTGTATGGGAAGTCTATTCCAGAGATGGGGCAGCCTCTGGGAGACAAACCTGTCTCTCCAGCAGGTTTTGTTGATGTTGCATATTAGATTCAGGCCTTTTAAGCAGGTAGTGCATGAAAAGTTGGACTTACGGATATGGAGCATCTCTAATAGGGCATAGTCCAAGATTGCCTTGTAGGCGAGACACAGATCACCCCTGAGCAATCTGTATGATACTGAGTAGAGTGATAGTGATCTGAGCTTTTCAACATAGGACAGATGTTGGAGGCCATGAATTCTCTTTGTGAGGTATTTCAGTGGCCTTTCCAGTTGGTGCAGATGTTTGGAGAGGTTTATCCCAAATGGGGCGTTGTACTTCAATTATTGGTCTAATGAGGGTGGAGTATAGAGAGGTAATAACCTCCTTTTTTCTGGATGCAATCACTTTACTTATGAGATGAACCAATTAAAAGGCTTTTCTGACCACTGCCACTACATGATGGTCAAATGTGAGCTTATCAACCTGAGTGCCCAGGTCTCTCACCACAGGTTGTGTGCTTAGGGGATTGCCGTTGATGTGGTAATCAACAGGGGTCATGTTTTTGCTGAATGGTATAATGATACATTTTTTTTTGCATTTGTCTTAAGGCCATGGCTTTGGCACCAGTCATTAGTTGCTGTGAGACTCTCTTGCAGTATGTTAACATCATTTGGGTAGTCAATGACAGCACCCAACTTACAGACATCCACAAACTAGGTCAGCCACAGGCCTTTTGTCTTTGCCTGAACCTCTGAGAAATAGATGTCAAACAGTGGGGGTCCCAGGACAGATCCCTGGGGAACTCCATTAGTGACAGGTTTGCTATTGGAGGTGGAGGTGGAGGTGCATATTTTGACTTTGAGACTCCTGTCAGTGAGCCAGTTGGCCACCACCTGATGAGATAGGGATTTACATCCAGTTGTGTTAGTTTTTCAATGATGCCCAAGTGGGGAATTGTGTCAAAGGCATTGGCCAAGTCAAGGTAAGCTGTATGTGCAGACTTTCCCTCATCCAGGACCTTGGTGACAGTCTCAAAGAAGTCAACCAGGTTCAACAAACAAGATCTGCCCTTGACGAATCTGAACTGGGTGGGGTCAAGTGCTTGGAGATTGCCTATGTCCTTGTTTATGAGATCCATAATATGCTCCATGGCTTTACAGATAAGACTTGTCAAGCTAATGGGGTGATAGTTTCCAGGGTCAGTAGTGCCTCCACCTTTGTGCAAGGGGATGACAATGGCAGTTCTCCACTCTGCTGGAATGAAGCCAGTACTTAGGCTGTGTTTGAATAGGATGCTCAATGGTGAAGCTAGTTCTTGCTGGAGATGGTGCAGAATACATCCTGGGATACTATCAGGTCCCATGGAGGCTGCGTTCTTTGCCTTGGATAGGGCCTGTAACACTTGATCTATGGAGATGTGAGGTGTGGAACAAGTATCGGGGATGTCGAAAGGGCCTTTGGAGGGACATGAGGGTGAAGTTTGCACTGAACCCATCTACTAGCATGTTGGCTAAGTCAACAGGATCATTTTAAGTGATACTGTTAAGTACTAATTCAGAACAATCCTGGGCTTTGCTATGGAGGTTCCTGATGTAACTGAAGAAGACTTTATGGTTTCCCTTCGTTATGGAGACTAGTTTCGATTCATAATTGGCTTTGGAGCTTTTCACTAGTGATCTAAATTTGCTTGTTGAGGCTAAGGAGGGAGTTGCTCAAATTTGGAATTTGTTCCCTTTTATCCTTGGACAACAGTTTCTTCCTTTTGTTGTAAAGCCTGTTGATAGAGGATGTCCACCAAACAGGTTTGTGTTTCCTTGAGGAGCAGGTTTTAGTTCTAATGGGCATGGCTGAGTCCATGCAGTTGTACAGATGCTTGTATACTGCATTGGCATACTGTTCAACATAGTTGTCTGCATCCTCTGGGGGGGGCAGTGATGTGAAGCCACAGATACCCTCCCTTAGGAGGTTCTAGTCAGCTTTTGAGAAGTTTTTAGCTTGATTATGGCTGTGGGGTGGGGTTGGATGGGAGAGAAACCTTGAATGAGACAGTTCAATGATCTGATCTCACCAGGAAAGAACATACTATGGGAGTGGTGCATCGGTTACCCATTTTGGTAAGAACCAAGTCCAGAATGTTATCTCTACTTGTGGGGGATGAGACAAGCTGGTCTAGTGCATTAGAATTGATGAAGTCGAGGAATAAGTGAGACTGTGCATTAGTGCAAGAATAGTCCACCCAGTCTATGGTAGGGTAGTTGAAGTCACCAGGGATCAAGGTGTTAGTGGGTACCTTGATGGAGTCAGGTAGATCCAGTTAAGAGGAGTGGGTGTCCTGGAGTAGTTCCAGTGTGTTATGTTGGCAAACCAGTCTGGAGGTATGCCTGTCCTTAATAAAGATAGAGACACCACCACCCTTAGTCTTCCCGACATCATTTTGGGGTTGGAATGTGTGGAATGAGGTATAGCCTGGTAAGGCAGGAGTGCTCTCTGGAGCCCTGAACCAAGTTTTCATGACCACACAGACATCAGCATCTACCAGTGCAAGCAGGGCCTCCAGTGAGTCCATTTTCAGGTTAAGGCTCCTAGCGTTAAGCAGCATGACCTTCAATTTGCTTTTTGACAGATCTTTTAAGCTGGAAGGTTTGTCTTTGGAACATTGCCTAAAATGCATAGAGGCATCTTGACCATGTCATCCCAGGCAGACAGATACTGGATCCCATTGGAATGACACCAGAAACTAAGCCAATTGTTGAAGTCAATCATTTTTTTGTTGGTATTGTGGTATCATTCTTGATAAAGGTAGGATGCTGCTTAGGGCTAAGGTCATACCTTCCTGGAACACATACTCTGAGAGTTCAGTCATGTCTCTCCTCATATAGTCCAGGGAGGTACATCTCATGTCATTCACACCAACATGTACAATGACAGAGTCGTACTTGTACTTGTTGTGCAGCGACTTAAGTGCTTGTGTGATGTGGTGGATTCTGGCACCAGACAGGCAACTAACCATAACCTTCTCCTTGTCGAGCCTGGTGAGGAGGACATCGGTGTGTCTCACAACTGAATCACCAATGACTGGTGTGTTTGGTTTATTGTTATGTCCTGTGGGTTGTGATGATTTATTGTTTTGCCTTATGGGCTGTATTTGTGAGAGACTGGTGTGTGTCTGCTGTGTTTGGTGTTGTGTGTGGAATGTTTGTGTTTTGGAAGTCTCTGCTGTTTAGGTAAGTTTTTATTGAGGACCTTTGTGTGTGTGTGTGTGTGTGTGTGTGTGTGTGTGTGTGTGTGTGTGTGTGTGTGTGTGTGTGCTTGGCTGTGTGATGTGAATGATGTGCTGTTTATGCTGGCAATCTCCACTTTGTCAGAATTACTGACAGTGATGCGAGAGAGAGCATGGACTCCAGGTTACCGATGTACATGCATTTCTTGCAGGCAAAGGACAGAAACAATAAAGCAAATATATAAATAATACAGCACAATGGAAATCGAGTTGCAAAACAAGTGAACTTATCAGTCTGGAATATCAGATGGTAATAGCATCCAACTCATCCAGGAGAATTTAGCTATACAAGCTCTGCACAAATTCACAGAAGTAAGGTCTGTACTGAAACTGCAACATAGAAAATAGCTGCCTAGTCAGCTGATCGACAGGTGTGTAAGATTGCACAAATCCAGCAACTGGGAAATTTTACCTTACCCCATGTTTGTGCAGTCTGAGTTGGTAAGTATAATTAGCAGGGGTTAAGAATTGTTTTTTTTTTTTAATGTGAACTTCTGCAAGTTCTGAGGCTGTCTCTTGGCACATATGTATTGGTGTGTTTGTGTATGTGTATATATATATATATATATATATATATATATATATATATATATATATACACATTTGTGTGTGTGTGTGTGTGTGTGTGTGTGTGTGTGCGTGTGTGTGCAGTCCCATTTAGATTGGCAAGATGCACATGGTTGAAAATACTTTCTGCATTACATCAAAGTTTACTTTTTCAGTCTATGCAGTTGCTCAACCATGTGCAGTTCTTTAACTGCATTAGTGTAAGTGAATGTGTCTACTACATTCACTTATATTGCCAGAGGTTTGTGGTACTGTGGATCTTCTATGTGAGATCTCAGACTGTGCAATAAGGAAATTTGCCATTTTCCCCAATGTTGTGCAATCTCAGAGTTGGTATATTTAAAGCAGTGGGGTGCAGGTGGGCTTGACTTGACGTTAGGCATTGCTATCATCAAGTGAATAACTTTATTGCACTCTTTATTTGAAGACTGTCTAGGAATTGTGTTCTGGTGTCATGGCGATATTCTCCCTACATCTTCAGCTAAGAACGTTGCACATCCTAGGGTCCAGAAAATAAGCATCCAACTGCTTTTACCACAGGACTGTATTATACTGTTGCAGTGCTATGTTATCGTTTTTATATTATTTTTGATCAGCAGAATATGTGAAATTCACCTTATGTAGAGTAATGATCTTCAGTGATAATATCTTGCTTTAGTGGTCTCCTTATGAAGCTCTACACTGTCTTCAGAAGCTTTCTTCTAATATTTTTTTGATCTTGTTAGAAAAACTAAATTCTTCAGTGCCACACCACAGGAGGTACAGTGGTGTTGGATTCCTGACTGCTTGAAGGATGATTTGATGACTAAGGATGTCACCTAAGAGAAACATCACAGTGTCTGAGGCTCAGTCTTAAGTGAGGCACCCAGGAAGCCTGAGATTCAAACAGTAGGGACATTGGGGTCTTGATCTTCACTGCCTCCCAAAGGCATTTAATTCTAATGCCAGGTCCAGCTGTAACAAATCAGATGTTTTATCTGACCTGCAGCACAGTGTTGACCAGTCATTTATCACAGACACCTTGTTAGATGAGAGTTTTGGTCCTTATCTTGTGTTGACAGTGCCCCCAGATTAATGTGAAACCCAGGATGGGCAGGATTGAGGGAGGATTGTGATTTGTAGTTGCATATATTGCATCTGAGCAAAGTACAGGTTGAAGCTACCAACTTTGAGTATGATAGTAACAGGAAAAAACTGTAGGTTCCCTCTTTGCATAACATCCTCCAGGAAGTGTATGTCCCCCCAAGAGACATAGATCTACTTGTCAGCTCATGTCTCAAATTGTAAAGCTGCATAATGTTGTCTGATTTCAGTATCTGTCAACAATGAGTCTGTGCCTTTTTTTGACTTCCCCAGCATTATAGGTGTAGGTTTCACTCAGACCATTTCCTTTACAACTCACTATTGACTTGTTTCCAGTGTTGTGCCTCTACCTCTCTTATGATGGTGAAACCCTTCTGTTGTTAGGATCATCATCCTGTTGGGTTTCCAGCTGTTTTAGATGGTTAGATCCCTCAAGCACTGAGCTGATAGAATTCAGCAATGTTCATGCTGTAAATGACTATCAGTTTGCTCCTGCTCTTTGTTAGTTCTTTTTAATGCCTGTAGCAGAGGGAAGAGATCGTCACCTATAATAGGACTGCTAGGGCATCATCTTGTCCTACCTTGTATACACACACTCCACTTCCTTCCTCATTAGCCATGGTGTGATGTTGAGCTCCATCAAATAATGAGAGTCGGGTGGAGGCTTGAGTGCAAATGGAGCACTGTTCTATTTGTCAAACAGAAATCTCTTATAAACAGGCAGTATTCCTGTCTGCAGAGGTCTCTGGTAGCTAAAGCAGAGGATTAAGGCCCTGTGCTATTCTTGAGATGCTCACTGTAGTGTAGAAGGTTCAAGTCCTTCCACCACCATTTGCCTGCTGTGTGACTGAGCAAGTCCCTTAACCATACCATGTTCGTGGATCATTCCTGAAAATGGACACTTTGTCTAGTGGGCTTATCCAATTAATAAATATATAAAATAAATAAATAAAAATATTGTACCAAATTAACCAATCGGGCTCTTTTGGGTAGTTAACGGGCTGAGAAACCTGACCAGTCATGAGCACTTCCATGTAATGAATGTGAATCACCCACATAATCCTTTGTAGCTATCAGCATCACTGACAACAGTGTCTTCTTCTTCCTTATTAAGCTCGGGGAAAGTTCACGCTGTCTGCAAAGAGACTCTGCCTTCCTTATGGTGTGGGTCCCAGATGATGGAATTTTCTTGACTTCAAGCTTTCATCCTATTACTTTCTGCTTGCACCCATGCCCAACACATCTCTTACTTTTCTCAATGGGCTGCATCCAGTGATTTAGCAAACATGTCATCTTTCATGAATCCTGGAATCTTTGCTGTTTAACTGAGGGAGCCCATGGTGACCACTATTCTTAAGAAATCATTTTCTGCTTCTGATAATTGCCAACCTTACCTTCATTTTACTCAAAAGGTTACTAAGATTGTTTATTCACAACATGACCCAGTCTTACAGTGGTACAGAGTTCATGACCCATTCCAGTCCTGTTACTAGAATAGGTTTAGTGCCAGTTCTTTTAGCATAGAGGAATAAAGTCCTGACTGTGACTCAGATGACCCGAGTCATATAGCGGCTCAGGTGCCTGTTGGATCTCATGTGTGGGGAAGAGGAGGGTACTTCTTAGGGTGGGATGCATATATGTCCAGTTGCTACAGAATCCCCAGTGGTGGTCAAAGATCTAGTGGGATTACTGGCTTCAAGGGAGAAGGGCAGTCTTGATGGGTTATGTTATACATGGAAGCAAGTGACACACCCTTACTGATTCCCATTGCATGCCTTACCTGAGATGGTCATGGACATATGTAAAGGAGTTAAGGCCTTGAAGCCACAAACTCCACTGGCCTCAGGTGGGTCATCATGGCACCATGCCCTGATGCTCAGCTCTCACCTCCGGGAGGAAATAAAGGGCTGTATGGGGCAGCATAGAAAGGGGAGCTTGATGGATGCCAAGGCAGGGAGAAAAAATTGCCAAACAAATTTCTGGATTATATTTAGTATGAAACGGTCTTTACCAAAGTCATGAAATCCCAATAACAACAGATCAACATTATTAATATTTCATCCTAATCTTGGATCTCACATTAACAGTTTATATGGTGCATCACAAAATCTTATTGGACTATTTGCAATCAAACTGTGGGGCTTTGTATACTGTTCTAGGTGTTGGGTTGCATCCTACCTCCATGAAATTTCCCACTGGCTTTTTTTGTACCATTAATTCCTTGACCGTTTACCAAACTGCCTGTCGTGTTCCATATGACTCGGTTTTGGGGAACTTGTTATTCTTTGTACATATAGTGCCTCCCGCTGGGGGATCTCATCAGGAGCAGGGATTTCAGTATTGCTGCTATCCTCAGGACAATATACCTTCTACAGATTCTATTGGTAAGGACTTGGACTGCATCCAAAATTCAATGAAATACGGTCATAGACTTGAAATATTTATAAACGTTACAGGGCAGAGTCATTTGATGGAACATAATCCTCTTGCCAAACTCATGGGGTAGGTGCTGCCTCCTGGTGGGCAAAGCAAGTCAGATCTGTGATGAATTTACAGATGCTTATTCAATCATCAAGATTAGTCTTAAAGGAAGCAAATATATTACTCTGTTTTATGTGTAATGAAATATTATTCCTGAGATGGAAAGCAGTGAATAATAAATCTGTCACTCTGACATGTCTTATTTGCTGATGGAGATTCAAGTTTTTAGTTTGAGTCTTTGTGTAGTCTTACTTGTTTTTATGGAGATACGCAGTGTTGAGTCCTTAATAGCACAGAATGCTAGACATAAATTACTGTGCAGGAGTCTATAAGAGACAGAGTATAGGAATAGGCATGTCTTGAGAGCTTTAGGGTCTTTAGTCTGGTGATCTTTTTTAAACACCTTTATTGAATCATCACTTAATGCATAGGCAAACATACATTTATATATAAAAGAAAACAAACTATGTTAACATGTTCAGTTACATATGTTATAATCACATATATTTTATACAATTATCATTCCAACATTACATAAACTGATCATTCCCACCCTCCCTTAATCTCACTTCTCCTCCAAATGTTATTCTGCATGTATTGTTCCCACAATTTCCATTTTTTCTATGTAATTTGTTCTTACCCTTTTCTAAAGAATCCACTTCAAGTTTTTTTTTTCTTTCTTACAATATTCACTACATTAAATACTCTTGGTTTAAACTTTGATTTACAGTTTCTCGTAACTGCTTTTTTGGCAGCAACCAGAATTAAGCTTAACAAGGCCTTACTATGTATAGGCAATTCAGATCCTGTATCCCAACTCAAAAGATCATTTCCTTAGTTACACCTCTTTGCTCACCCAATATATCTGACAAAGCACTCTGTAGGAAATTTTTAGTGTCTGCCAGCTCATTGCACTCACAAAACATATGATGTTCATCGTGTTTCACTGTTGCAGTCATGACTGTAGGGTTCTCCCCTGCCGGCAGGCAGTCCTCAGTCGGCCAGAATCCCAAAGTCTGGGTCCGGCGTCGGCTGTTCAACCATGCTCCCTGACATCATAGCGCGAGGAGTACAAAGCCGACAGCCGACGCCATCTTCTCCAGTCTTTCTTGCTGTGCGGTGATAGCAGTTCGCAAGTGCCGGTCGGCTGACTCCTGACGATTTTTTCTGATAAACTTCAGTCCGAACATTTTCTTTTCCACTCAAAGCTAAGTACCCCGTTGGGGAAACTTTTTTTCTTGCTCCACTCTGACGTCAGAAAAAGTTAATAATTGTATTTCATGTGGGAAGCAAATACCTCATAAGGATTTTCATTCTTACTGTATTCCTTGCTTAGGCCCTGACCACGACGTAGCTAGTTGTCGGTTTTGTGCTAGATTCAATCAACGTACAATTAAGCAAAGGTACGATTTTGCTTTTCATTACTTCGGTAGGCGCTTTAACTACAAAATGTCATCGGATACGGTTCCGGCTACCGGAGTTCACAAACGTCGCAAGGATAAAGACAGGCCTCCGAGGTCCAAATCTGATGATAGCGCACAAGCGGAGCCAGCTTCAGGTTCGGCCGTCAGTGAGGCACTTTTGCAGCCCCTGTCGTCGGCCATTTCAGAACCGACAGCCGAAACGGACTCTCAGAGGAGCCAACCAGGCCTTTAAATATTTCTATTGCAGGACCTTCGGACAATGCTCCTTTGGATGGGTCCGGAGCTGCTGTGCAGGTACCGGCTTCCGAAGGGGTTTTCAGGCCTACTCAGCTTCTAATAAAGGCAAAGCCAAAGACAAAGGCAAAGACTCCTTCTAAATCAAGGACTGCAACACAGGCCTCTTCTGAACCGGCTCCCAAGTCACAGAAACAGTTACTCAAGATGGCGGAGGATTTATTTACTATGATTAGGGGTTCACATCCCCCTCCAGATAAAAGGCCAAGGTAGGATGTTTATTATGATTCCTCTGATCAGGCTTCTGTTTCTTCAGTTTCTTCTGACCAGAAATATTCATTCCCTTCTTATGAGGATTCTGATGCTGAGGAATCCATTCCTTCAGCTTCTCCCCCTGAGGATTTCTCTTTTGGGGAAACTTTGCATGAAATGAGGGAACATTTCCACTGGGAAGGACAGGAGTATTCGGAATCTAAGAAAAGACTGAGGGATTTTCTTCTTCTTCCCCAACATAGACCTCTAGCTATTCCTCCTGTTTTGGATATTGTGGATGATGCCTTTTTGGAGGCTAACTTAACCCCTGACTCTTTTCCTCCTGCTCCTGTTAAGCCTAATAGATATTACAGGGTTCCTGATTCCCACCAGTTTTTATACAAGAACCCTTCTGCTGACCCTGAAACCATTTCTCAGGGTCCTAAGGGAGTTAAGGCCGCTTCTGCCAAAAATCCCATTCCCACTGAAAAGGATTCTAGATCCTTAGAAAGATGGGGCAAAAAAAGTGTACACTTCTGCTACTTTGTCCATTAGGGCTTTAAACTGTCAGTTTCATATGCTGAAATACCAGCAATTTCTCTTGTCTGTTTTAAAACAAAAGCTTACTTCCATTTCTTCCTGTGCAGATGATAAGGAATTACATGACTTATTGCATGCCACTGAACAAGTTGGAAAGCATGGTTTACACTGTGGATTTGATGCCTTGGAGGCTTCCTGTAGGGCTTCTGCCTCCGGCACAGTCATTAGAAGGCATGCATGGCTAAAGGAACAAAATTTGCCTGAACAGGTAAAGGCTAAATTATTGGATGCTCCTGTTCAGCATAATGTTTTGTTTGGATCAAAATCTGAAGAGGTGATTAAAAAGATGGAGGATAAGGTGAAATCCATGCAAACAGTTAAAGATTTCTTACAAGTACAGCCACCTAGATTTAGCAGGAATTGGCCTTCAAAAAATTGGTCCTTTCCCACTTCAGACAGGCCTCAGAGGGGTAGATATAGATGCTCCAGAGGAAGGCCTCAAACACAAGCTTCTTATCGACCAAGACAGTGGACTGCTTCCACCCCTAGGGGAGGAGAGGACAGGTCACAACCTCATAGGAAACAAACTCAATGACTCCCTCTGTTGGGCTACAGGAATTTCTTGCCTGGAAGCCCCTCTCAGAGGAAAACTCTCTTTTATCAAAATTGGACTCGTATAACCCAAGACAAGTGGGTTTTGGATGTAGTTTTAAGAAGTTACAAATTCCATTTTCATACCCTGCCAAGGCCAAGCGGATGGTCAGACCTTCCAAAACATCAATGGACGGAGGCCTTAAACCAGGTGGAAGCTCTTTTGGCTATGAAAGCCATAGAACTGGTTCCACTTTCAGAGATGGGACAAGGTTTTTACTCAAGGCTCTTTCTAGTCCCCAGGAAGCAAAACTCATGGAGACCCATTCTGGATCTGTCGGTCTTGAACACCTTTCTAGAAATTCCAAAATTCAAGATGCTTACTCTACAGCAGCTACTTCCAATGCTGTCCAAAGATGCATGGATGGTAACTTTGGATTTAAAGGAGGCATATTTACACATTCCCATCAGGCAGGAACGCAGAAAATACCTCAGGTTCAAGGCCGGATCGAGGCACTTTCAATTCTCTGTGCTGCCCTTTGGATTGTCTACTGCCCAGGGTCTTCACCAAATGCCTGGCTCCAGTAGTAGCTTACTGCAGACTCAAGGGAATTCAAATTTACCCTTATCTGGACGATTGTCTAATTCAGGCAGACAGCAAGGATGTCTTACTCCAGCATCTAGAATTTATACAGAACCTCCTCAAGTTCCTGGGATTCTCTGTAAACATAAAAAAGTCAAATTTGACACCATCACAACAGATAACTTTTCTGGGTGCTCTTCTAAACACCACAACCCAGATGGCATTTCTGACATCCGAAAAACAATTACAGCTGGCTTCAACTTTCAAAACCTTGGCAACTTTAACTCAACTATCTGCAAGGAGATTCCTGCAGGCTTTGGGTTACATGGCCTCCTGCATCCTTCTCGTACCATATGTAAGACTACACATGAGGAAAATACAGTGGTACCTAAAAAGTGTATGGTCTCAGCATTGCCACAGTTTAGACATACTCATCTCCGTCCTTCCTTGCCTTCAAAAGGAATTTCTTTGGTGGTCCAGGGCATGTGCTCTAAACAAAGGGAAACCCTTCTGTCTGCCTCCTGCCACTCCGATTCTAACCATGGACGCCTCGGATTATGCTTGAGGAGCCCATTTTCAGGGCAACTGTCTGCAGGGCCTTTGGACAAAGGATCAGAAGCACCTGCATATCAATTTAAAGGAAATGTTAGCCGTTCAGAAAGCTCTAATGGCTTTCAGGAATCTTCTACAACCAGGACAACTACTAATACGGACAGACAACACCACAGTTATGTGGTACATAAACAAGCAAGGGGGATCTCATTCCTACCCCCTTTGCAGACTAGCCATGGATCTATGGAACACAGCTCTAGCTTGCAATCTGGATCTTCAAGCTCAGTTTCTACCAGGGAATCAAAACTTCCTGGCAGACAGTCTGAGCAGAAACCTTTTTGGATCCACACGAGTGGATGCTGGACACCAAAATATTCAGGATGATAACAGCAGTTTGGGGATGTCCTCACATAGACCTCTTTGCATCCCATCTCAATCATCAACTACAGAAATATTGCACCAGGACTTTCCACAAAGAAGCTTGGAAAGTGGATGCCCTGTCATTCAGTTGGAGGAACCTCTCGGGATATGCCTTTCCGCCTCTTCCTCTTCTTCCATGGGTCTTATTAAAGATAAAACAGGACAAGCCCAAGATGATAATCTTGCTGGCCCCAAATTGGCCTCGACAGTTTTGGTATCCAACTCTAAAAAACCTATGTCTGGAGCCCCCTTGGGTTTTACCTCAGTCTCTGAACCTTCTGTCCCAACATCAGGGTCAGGTTCTACACTCTCATGTCAGAACTCTCAGCCTGGTGGCCTGGTTAATCCAGGGCCTTTGATTTCTTCTTTCCTACCCAAGCAGGTTATGGATGTCATTTTAGAAGCCAGACGTCCTAGCACTAGAAAATCTTATGCAGGAAAATGGAAAAGATTTTGTTCCTGGATGCAGGCTCAGGATTCTGATCCTCTTCTTCCTAACATTCCTTTAATTTTACTTTACTTAACAGATCTCTTACATAAGGGTCTCTCTTTCTCTTCCATTAAAATACATGCCTCTGCTATCTCTGCTCATTATAATACAGACCCTCCCATCTTTTCCCACCAGCTCATGAGACAGTTTCTCAGAGGAGCTAAGAACTTAAGACCTCCTAGATCTCCTCCCATTCCTGCTTGGGATCTCAACTATGTTTTGGAAAAACTAACCTTGCCTCCTTTTGAGCCTGCTGCCTCTTCTGACATCAAGTTTTTATCTTGGAAGACAGCTATCCTGTTAGCCCTAACCTCTGCCAGGAGAATTTCAGAGTTACAAGCTCTTATGGCTGTGGAACCTTATATTATTTTTCATCAAGACAGGGTATCTTTGAGGACTAATCCTACCTTCATGCCTAAGGTGGTTTCCAAAGTGGCTTTAAATCAGACTATCCACTTGCCAACCTTTTTCCCCACTCCTCAAAATAAAGGGGAAAGGATCTTACATTCCTTGGATGTACACAGACAACTACGTTTTTACCTGGACAGAACCAAGGACATCAGAAAATCAGAACAATTGTTTGTTTCTTATGCTTCAAGTTCCCAAGGTAAAGCCATTTCAAAACAGACCATTTCTAAATGGATTGCTCATGGAATCAGATTTTGTTATTCACACCATGGAAAGCAAATCCCAGGGAGTATACGGACTCTTTCCACCAGAGCTGCTGCCACTTCTGCGGCCTTCCTCCGGGGAGTTCCTACCAAAGACAATTTGGAAGCTGCAACTTGGAGTTCAGTGCATACTTTTTATAAGCACTACAATCTACCTCTCTACTCTAAGTCTAGGGCAGGCTTTGCCTCTGCAGTCTTGCAGGGCCTTTTAGCTGCCCCTTCTTCTTTATGACCACCTCCCTTTCTTTCAGCTTTGGGATTCTACCCTACAGTCATGACTGCAACAGTGAAACACGATGAACATAGTACAGTTGTGTACACCTACCATAAATGTAGATGTTCGAGTGTCTTCACTGTTGCAGTCTGGGTCCCCTCCCTCCTGTCCCCTCTTATTTTTACTTTTGTGTAGTTCCTTTTTTCACCATTCTTCTGAGGTGTATTTGCAAAGGATATGGGACCTTTTTCATTTTGGGACTCCTGACATCTGGGGCAAGAAAAACTGGAGAAGATGGCGTCGGCTGTCGGCTTTGTACTCCTGGCACTCTGACGTCAGGGAGCATGGTTGAACAGCCGACGCTGGACCCAGACTTTGGGATTCTGGCCAACCAAGGACTGCCTGCCGGCAGGGGAGAACCCTACAGTCATGACTGCAACAGTGAAGACACTCTAACATCTACATTTATGGTAGGTGTACACAACTGTACTTTCCCATTTACCTCCTTTTTTTTCTCCAACATTTGCCATCTATCTGAGGAAAAGTTCTTTGTGGTCTGCTTAAGGTATAAAAATACCTATGTAAACACTTCCAAGCAAAACTAATAGTCTGTTGATATTTTTAGTTACAAATCTCTGAGGTCCTTCTAGCTGCGTGTTAGATAGGTATGAACTAAAAGGAGTATTATACTGTATAATTTATCTGATGGGGGCAGTGGACAGAGGAATGAGCACTTCTTTTGATCTGAATGAGATACCTTTTGTGGATGGGGGGTGCAGTGCACAGAGGAATGAAAAAAATTTTTGACCTGAATGAGATACCTTTAGTTATTAGACGGACTGCATAGAATAATTATTTGCCTTCTGCTGCTACATTGTGGTCAAAGAATAAATAGGGAGTCCCCTATGAAAGTGCTAAGATGTCTTGCAACCACATCGGTCTGGAGTGGGATACTATCTATACTGTAAACTACTGTTAAAATTTGTTTACAAAAGGTGGCAATGCTGTAGTTCTTTGCATTTAATTTAAACATGTTTCTAATACACAGCTGATGTTATAGTTCATCCCTTGCTGTCATAACATGGAATCGGATATTAAGTGAATAATACCCAGTTGCAGTCACTGGCAAATTTATTTAGCCATGTCTTGGCTTAGTGACTTGAAGGTCTGAACAGAAGGGGTCCCAATACTAAACCCTCTGGAATGCTACTGTCACATGTTTGCTTTCTGAGGTGGCTGTGATTATGGTCTATGAAGTGTTACATTAACTACATGGTTCTATTTGTCAGCCAGTTTGCTATCCATCTAACAACATAAGGGTCGACATTTGGTTTTAAGCATATTCACAAATCCAGTATAGGGGATACTGTCAATCCTTTACCAAATCTAGTTACACTGTATGAACTGCATGGCCAATATCTGCAGCATCAGTGAATGTCTCAAAGAAGTTTACTAAATTAGGTAGACATGATCTCCCTTTAAAAAAATCTATACTGCTATGGGTCTATAGAACATTTTTTTTTTTTTTTTTTTTTTTTTTTACATTTCAGAGCTTAAGAAGCCAGATATTATATAGTCATACCTTTCAACCTCTTAGGGCAAGAAATCTGGACAAAGCCATAAATAATGGGGGACAAAGGCCCCAAAATAGGGACAATTTTTAAATATTGCTCTTACAAATTAGAAAGTTGTTGGAATAAGAGATTTTTACATTAACATTAACCTTCTGAAGGTTATGAAGTCTGAAACTCGTCTATCATTTTTTGTCTTCAGTCCTCAATGATCTGCCAGTGATTTGCCAGAAAACCAAAATTTTATGAGGATCATACCAAAAATATGAGGCAAAAATCTGGAAATTCTATAAAAATCTGGACAGTTGAAAAGTATTAATATGGTCAATGTATTTGCAGATTAGGCTGACAGGTCTATAGTTGTATAGGTCTAGCTTATGTTCTCACCTTTATTTACAGTGGTGATAAACTGGACTTCGTTATTAAGGTGATAATTCCTGGTGGTGTTATTGATGGCAGCTGTATACTGAAGGACCAGGTATCTTGCTTCCATTTCAGGGAAGCTGCATGCATCAAGCATTTACTCTTTCCTCAAGACCATTCTACGGTAGTGCATTCCTTGGTCTCATTTTGTGTGAGCTGGTGTGACTTGATGTACCTCAGGCTTCGAAATAGCGAACAAGACCAGGCATAGTTAGTGTGAAACTGTAACCATTTGAAATGTTGGGACCGGCTTGAGAGAGACCGAATGGCTGAAAAAGCAGACTTACATATACTAAGTCTGAAATGGCCATTTCCCAGAATATTCCCTTTTCTCTAAGGTATGGAAATCTTGGAGTTGTTATACAAGTTTGGGGAGTGGGGAGGATTTCCCCCTTTCAAAAAATGTTTAAAAAAAAAGAGCCATGTTCAAGATTCATTCTTGTCCTGAATTTTTAACCTTTTTTTCACTCTGTCAGCACTTGGCATTACAAATGCCGACATTTCAATAGGGAGCTGTGAAATTGCACTGCCCATTGACATAGATGTACTTCAAGATGCTAACATATTATGCCATTCCTCTGAGTCCTGCACTGGTTACCTTTCAAATCGCACATTATCTTTGAAGTTCTTGTTTTAGTCTGTTTAGACCTGAATGATACGGTTGCCCTTTCTCTTAAAGAGCTCCTGGTTCCATATAACCTGTCCAGATACATATGTTCATCCTCCATGGCTTTGTTAGAGGATCCCAGAACGTGACTCAAAGCATCAGGGATAAATTTCTGTTACTAAGCAGGAATCCTGTAGAATTTTCTTCCCATTTGGTGAGAGAGTCCCTCATACTAGACAAATTTAAGAGGTCCCTAAATTCCTGTCTTTTTAAGCTTACCTGAGACACCAGTTAAGTATTTCCAACCTTTTAGCCATACGTTTTTATAACCTCAACACTGATGTTTTTTTATTGCACTTGATGGACCATAAAAACCTGAATCTGACTTTAAATTATAAAATTGTTTCCATCAGTGACATGATTGTGTAATTTTTGTTTTTATTTGACCTGGGTCATGGCTGAAAACTGTCTTGGGACCTGCTCATCTGTTTGGTTAACACACACAAACTAGAAAAATAGTGTATTTTCCTTTGTATAGTAAACAGTTGCACTATATTGAAACTGATGTTCTGCCATGTGTTTTTATATCTATACTATGCAGGCTTGGTATTTAATAGATAGATGCTTGTTTTTTTTATTAATTACATTTTCATCCTGGCTTCGACTGAAAAATGTCCTTGGATCCTGTAAACCCCTTTACAAAATGTAATAAACATTAGACATCCCTACTATACATTATATTATTTCTTTTAATATTTTTTCTTTGGCTTGATTTAGCTAAAAAGCGTGATGCTCCATTCCACTAACCAGTTTAAGAATAAATAGAGTGATTTAGGTTTTTCTTTTCCTTTTCATGGTCTTATTGTGTCTTTATAAATGTCACCCATTTGCTTGTGCTCTACTTGATCCTGTGATTTTATAGCCTCTGATTAGTATGTGTGCTCTGCGAATCGGTGCAGATTGCAATCCCCTGTGCTAATTAGAATACTTATTAACATACCTGCACAAAATGTATGGAGAGAAGTAATTAACATATCTTTTGATAGTTTCGCTATTGCCTGGATGCTTCCTGAATGAGATTTGCTCATCTTAGCAATTAAGAAACAAATAAGTTGCTAGGTAAAGAGCAATGTACCTAATATTATGTACAATGGTGATAGTAGCTTGGGAATATTATTTTGTGGTAAACAGCTGGAAAGAGTGAATTAAACCCTTTCTCTGTTCAGAAACACATTTTGCCTTGAAATAGGACACACATTTATATAAAATTAAAAAAAAACATGTTCATCTCAAAGTGAACGGAGTGTTAAAATTCAGCACAGCACAAGGCAGTACATATGAATGTCAGAAGCACTACAATCAAGTCTGATATTTCAGAAAAAAATACAAATTTTTCTCATTTTTTTCCATGCAGCTAGAAGGGTAATTGATAGGGAAAGTGTTTTAGCATACACACTTCATCAGGTGCTTCCTATGTTTCAAACATACTTTGTTTTTTTTTTTTTTTACTTTTTATGTGACTTTTGTTGTGCAGTCTTTGTTTTGCAAATACAGTAACGTTCTCTCTTTACATTGGTGCTTACACTTTCATCCACCCTTCATTCTTTTCTGAAATGTCTGCACTCTGATATCCCCTTTTGCATATAGGCTCTGTCTAGCTGTTAAGCCGTGTTTACATAATAAGATAAACAATAAATAAATATATACATCTAAAATGTAGTTTTATGACATTGTGGGAGATATGTAAATTGCCCCGAAACATGACAATATTTCTGTATAGTAACTCAAAATGCCCAATGATACAAGGATCTTTACAATGAAATTCAAAAAGGAATTTCCAGATGTGAAAATTAATTTGTCTTAATACTGCTCATTTGAATATTTCAAGTGATAACTGGCTTTTGCTTTGAAACATTTGACTTAAAAAAGTAAAGCTCTAATTACCCTAGGGGTAATAGTATAATTAAGGTTCCAAGTTGTTAATGACCTGCTTTCTGTAGCCAACTGTACAGGGTTCAATTCTTTCCACCTTCATTTGCTTACTGCGCAAGTCACTTTAACAATTAGTGCTCTCAGGTGACCCCTGAAAAGGGACACTTGCATATCCAGTGGCTTTACCTGGTTAACAAATATATAAATGTCCCTGAGCAGATGCACAGATGACCCAAACAGAAAGATGTTAGCTGACATGCTTGGGGGCTTTGAGATTCATACTTTCTAGAATAAATACTTGACACTTTACTAACATGTGATGTGATAAATCTATATTTCTTTTGCAAAGTGTGTTTCCTTTTGATCCTAGTGCTGCCAGTGACTGGAATATATGAATTATTTGTATGTGTGTGTGTGTGGGGGGGGGGGTCTCCTGAAACAATACCACTGACAAATGAGCTCATCTGGTACTCTGAACTGCTAGGCTTTTTCTACTTGTATGACATTTTTCCCTAAATGTGTCTTTATGTTCTTAATAAAGTCACATATATCGAAGTGAATGTACAATATTAAAATATTAAATTACTGAACCGAGTCAATGCAAAAATCTGACCATTAACTCTATAGGGTATAGTGTTCATGACCTAATTGTTATGTAAATAAGAGCAGCCTCGTCTTTCTGTTACTAAGCAGTGATTTTTGAAGAGAAATGTTTTGTTGTCATGCTCGTATGTTAAGAAGTAAGGGACTGTTTCACATGGTGCTCTTATTACAAGTACCACTTAACTGCTAGCTGTTGCACTTAGAAGCTTTGACCAGTATACCTGACCACAGCTGTGGGCTTCAGTTTTGTATCGCTTGCTACTTTAATATGCTGAAAGGTATGTATGCAGCCTTCTGTCAATAAAGTGTTTTACTTCTATGCAAGACAGCACTTTTCAGGCTAGAAAATGTGCAGTTAAGCCATACTGAATAAGAAATTTGAGAGGACTGTTTCATTTAAGAAAAGGGTATAGTGGTATATTTGGATAAATCTAGTCCATTGCAAAGTTTGTAGACAAGACCAATAGTATTCATAACAAGGTCAAACAACATTCCTCAGTAATTACTGGTAAAGTCCCTTATTGTGGCAAACATTTATTTCTCATTCCAGAAATGTTAATGTAAGTATGCTTTACTACATTTATGATATACATTATGCATCATAATAATACATTTGTACATCAGGTACAGACAAAGGTCAGCTTCAGTTCTAGCATAACACTGCATACAAAAATAATGCTATAGCATTTTTTTGTTACAACAGATTCAGAGAAAACTCAAGACGAACTGAATGAGGAAAAAGAACGTCTTATAAAGATACTACAGATTGTGGAAAAGCGAGACAAATTGGTCTCCGTACTTGAACAGCAGAGACTGAAGGAAAACCAGGAGGATAGAGACTTCAAAGAGTTTGTCTTATCTACAGGTTACCAGTTTAAGAATAACTGAATATTTGTTTTGAATTCAGAATCATACAACTTCAGACGATACGGGGGTGTTATATGCCTCTCACACTTGTACTGTGGAAAACAAATGTACTTTTTTAAGAGACCATAATGAATTCCGAAATTGTGCTCAAAACAATGATGTAAATGAACTCTGAACTAAGCTGCTACTAAATAACATATGCAAAAGAAACTTGTTCATTTTTTAAGGAAAAAATATCCAATCATAGTTATGAAAGGTATTAAATGCTGGACAGTTTAAACACTACTTGAAATTTGTAGGCTATGAAATATTTGTAGTTATTCACAAAAAGGAAATAAGGTACAGAAAGTATGGTTATAACTCAATAGTGAAAATGTGGTTGTATAGTTAAATAACATGGTAATATGGTGAATAAATAGTTGTATGCATATATATTGTGATTAAATGAATGCTGCTAAATATTCTGCTGTTTTAATAACAGCTGTATACTTGATCTGGATGTAAATTTCTTGTCAAGAAAATTCTGGTAAGACTATATTTTAAAGGGAAACACATGAAAGGCCGCACCATTTTACAAAATCTGGCAGAGGATGTCATGCTGCATTCTGCATAAGGGACAAACTAAAACAAATATTTCTCAGGCAAATGTATATTTATTAGGCTGATGAAAAGATGACAATAGGAATTCTTTAAACCTGTAAGCAAACTCTTCATTTTTTCATATGGTATGATGTGACCCATGACAGTAATTCAGAGTCTGTGAGTGATTTTGATCAGAAGAATGAAAAAAAAAATCAGTACGTTTTAAAGGGTCAGAGCTTTCCTGGATTAGTTCCTATGGTGAATATTCTTGTCCATGTTCAAGGCTGCCAGAAAGCATAAGGCATGTTAGGAAAGGGGAGAAGGGAGGTGCAAGAGAACAAAATGGTACTATAAGAAATAAATATGGAATTCCACTGTCGATTTCACATCTTTTCACACCATGATTTCTTATGCATGTTTAAGGGGAAGAATAGCCCATTCAGGAGGAATTGTGATAGCCTTCAAATATGGCCAGATATATGCTTCCACACCTCTGCAGAAATTAGCAACTGATATATTTATAAGCATTTTGTGGACATCTGTTTGCTGTACAGTTGTTTATACCTCAGAGTGGCTCAGTATGATTCTAATATTGCTATACTTTTAAGATAAATAACATATAAGTATCTGTGATGAAGTGCCATCCCATCCAGAACTTTTTATTTTGCCTTGCACCTCCTGAGTTCCGGGTTAGAGTCTGCCTCCCACACAGCCCTGAATAGGATAAAGTACTCATCAGAAAAATGAATGCTCGTGTAAATTCTATACTTTTTTCATCACAAAGCACTTGTCTACCCTTTATTTCAGTCCTCAGAACACTACCCTAAACACATTTTGATTTAAGTATTTCTCCTGTTCCCTTTCAACACCAAATTGTGCATTTTCCCTGCACAGTATGTTGGATTTCCTAGAAACCTCACTTTATTTTCTTCTAAGATGGAACTTTTCATAGTATCTGGTATATTTCTAGTGCATGATAGCATGCTCTGACAATGTGAATTGTTATTTACAGGTAAGTGAGCAGTACAGGAATTACAGGAATGCATGACAGGAAATATATATATATATATATATATATATATATATATATATATATATATATATATATATATATATATGTGTGTGTGTGTGTCTAAAAACTACATCATGGTGAATCAGTGGTGGAGGTTTCCCTACAGCTAAGAAATACGGAGTCTTAAAAAAAACTGCTGTCACTAATGTTGACACTGTTTTTTAACAAAGCCATCATAAATGTCTAATACTAAAAAATATCATGGGAAGTAATTTAAAAAACTACTGCATACTGACATTATTTCCAGAGATACTAAAAAAAACATTTATTCAAGATACTAGCCTTCTATGTAAAATTGAATAAGAGAAGACTGGAAAAAGGGAAAAAGTGAAGTGATGCCATATTAAACTGCATGTAAATAGGGAGTGCATCTTGGCAAGATGAAGGTGGCTTCAGTCCTAAACCACATCACATATGTTTGGCTACCATCACTGTGCTATTGGGGGGAGAACAATTTACGTAATGTTGGTAAACATTGCAGGTATGTTAGCACATTTAAAGATTAAGACATAATTAAAGGCATATTTTGTTTTGTTACAGTTTTTGCACATAGATGCATATCTGTCCTTTAACAATAGTAAATACTGCCCAAGAGTCATTTTTAAAAATGAGATTTGAATATTCTCAAAACGGCAGCTACAATGACAAGAAAAGCTATACAGTCCTCTTATTTATATTGAGTAATTTCAAAGAAAGATTTTTATATAACTCCTTCAGTTAAAAAAAAGAAATTCACTTCATTTTCAGATTCTTCATATCTGAACAGATCTAAGAAAAATCTTTGCATCTTCATGCTCCTGTGTATTCACACACACACACCAACCTAGATCTAAAAGATTATGCAGTCATATCCTGTAGCGTTGTCGCCTCACAGTTAAACGTTGCCCTTCGATTCTCAGTTAGAGCGTCTTCTGTGTGGCGACATGCGTGAATGGGCGTTCCTTCGTTGAAGGTTGTGCATTAGGCCTGGCAAGCCAGCACGTAAAACTCTACTGCCAATCATTAGCAGACCGGAGTTCCGCTGTGGCGACCCTTAACTGGGAAAAGCCGAAAGACACACAATCTGTAAACAGGACATGCCTGAGTTCTTTAAGATGCTCAGCTGTGCAGTCTGTCTGATGTAAAAATATTTCAAGAAACCTTTAAAAATATTGCTATGTATCCTTCATTCTATGCAGTATTTTATTTTGTATTTCTACTAATTACTAGTAAATATTCTGGATGCAGTAACTGTTAGACATTTTTTTCAAAAACAGGTTTTAGAGACATCAGTTTGTGGTGAAACAATATTCTCTTATTTCTTTGCATCATTCTGACCACTTATCTTTCAGACTTATTTGATGTACTTTAAATTTAGAACTGAACATGTGGTTATAGTTCCTTTCTGTTCCCGAAATGCATTTTTATACAAGTCCTCTTACCTGCTCCTCACATAGACATTATGGTGTGTATGTTACAGTTCTTTACGATATATCTGCCTTTCTTCTTCTCAAGGCATCCCACGTAGTCACATGACCTGTGAAAAGGAATGCCTTTAATGAATAGTTTTAGAGAGGGAAAATCATTTATTAAAGAATATGTTTTGTGTGTGTTTTATGGTATTACAAGACAGTTATGATCAGAAGCAAAGTACTATCTGGCAATATACTATAATTTCTTCTTTCTCAGATTCACTGTATTTGGTGGTGTTCTATCCATTTAGTTAGAATGACAATTCTTTGAGTGTCACTAAAGACACTGTCAGCAGACTTTCTTCATTTAATCCATTTGATTTTTGTTAGATGAAGGCTCCAAATCACACTCCTACCCCCCCCCCCCCCACTCCCTCGCCATGGCTGCACTTACCTTGCTCAGAATCAATTTGTGTGTTCAGATAAGTTGCAACAGCTGCTTACCTGAGCTCATATTCAAGTTCAGGCATGAGCAGCGGCATACGCAGGCTCCACTGTGTGTGAGTCCCTGGCTTTGAGACAGTAGTCATCAAGTGTCTGGGACTAGATCCCTTGTAGTACCCCAGTCATGCCTGGAACTAGATCCCTTGTAGTGCTCCAGTCATGCCTGGAAATAGATCACTTGTAGTGCTCCAGTAAGTACTCTGATATTAGAAATTTGACTTGTGGATTTAGCTCTTTTAAGAATAATTTCCACTTTAGCTATACTTTATACAGGTACATTAATTAAATGAATTATGCTTTTACATAAACTGCATCACCTGTTGTACAGAGAAGCATGTGAATCTGTTGTTTTTGCCAACAGACATTAGTCTTTTTACTTATCACATAACTCAAAGCAGAAACGAAGCATGAGCTTGTCATGCCAGAGGTGGCAGCAATTTGGTTAACAATGGAAGAGTGGTTAGGTAAAATTTAAAGGCAATGGCAAAGTAATAGTTTCAACATCTACAACACATTTAGGTCAGGAATAATGCATGCTTAAAATGAAGCATTTCTGTGCCTTTTTCATTATCCTAATAGAGTACTGCCTTTAAAGATAACAAACATAGTCAAATGTTGAAAAACTAATACTTGCTATACATTTTCTTTTAAATGTTGCTCCACCTTCTGTTATTTTTGCTACAGAAAATTGCTTTTAGACCAAAAAATGCATAAACTCAGGTATTTAAGATTATTTACAGCAAACTAATGAGAGGATGAAACTTAACTGTACAGCTGCTTGATATATTTCAACATGATTCATTCTTAGCTGCTCTGTTTGTTAATTTTACAGTTCCATACCAATAAATGAAATGTGTATATAAGAAAAAAGGTAATGGAAGGTAATGACAGAAGAGCAGAATAAACATCAGCCTTTGAGAAAATGCTCAGATCTGAGAAAGTGACATGTGTTCCCTCCCCTGTAAAATAAAAACACTCTTCTGTATCCTTACCATTCGCTTTCTTTAATCTGGTAACTGCAGTTTACCATGTCCGTGTATCACCCCTTAGCAGCTGGAAGACACAGTGCTCCAATAATCATATTACAGCATTGTGTCGTATCTTCACCAAGTGCCTGGTGTATTTTAAAGTCAGACACTTTTATTACATAACAACATTACAACAAATGAAATGTAGTTAATAGCCCCTGGTTAAATTTGGACAGCCAGCAATTATCCTAGGGGTTAATCCCACATAGCTAAGCTCACTACATGATTGTACAGTCCAGAAATATCATGTCTCTAAATGAGAAATGTCTTGCAATTTATTTCATTCTTGAGCGATAACACTGGTTATTGCTGTTTAAAATTTAGGAGGAAAGTGCTATAGACACATTGTATCTACAGAGGGAGCATGTTGACTTCAAAATATCATTCTGAAATGGATAGCATAGAGAAAGAGTGCTGTCTGTCTGTCTGCCTATCTATCAATCAATCAGTCATTCTAACTCTACACTGCTTTTTTATATTTCTAACTATTATAAAACCAATGAACATTTTTTTTTCTTTTTTAATACAAGTTCATTTGTAATATATAGCCAGGCCTTTTTGTGTACAAGAACCTTTGGTCAACGTTATGTAGTTCTTGCCATCAAGGAGATTGCATTATTCAATAAAATATAGGCTATGAAAACATCTTCCCGATTAATTGTGTGCCTTGTCAATAATGTATTCAGTGCTGAACAAATGTCTCAACTCTTAATGGAAAAATTCAACATTTTATGTAGATTGTGAAATCATTCTCAAGTCGACAATTTTCAAGGTGATATGTTTTTATTCAGACTTCAGTAAATGTATTCCCTTAGTACACATCACGTCCTTGCATTTTGTAGTTCTGTAAAAGTAGTTTGTCCATATTTGTATACTATCTAAAACTGAAGTATGAAAACTGAATGTCATTTTTGATCACTTTCTGCTCAGAAAAATATGGGTACACTTTAAATAACTTAGTTTGTTCATTCCTCTGATTACAGAATTGTAGATTTTATCGTATTATTACCCGTTGTGTTGCTAGTAATAAGAAAGCAGTACTGATTTCCCCAAGCTAAGCCTTTGCATACCAGTGTCTTAAAGAGATACATACATCTGTTACATTAAGCACATGGTAGTATATGACATTTTCAGCAATCTTCAACAGGAATAGTAGGGGAGAAAGAATGTTAATTCCATCAGAATGCACACAGTTACAATATGGTATCTTTACTGGTCATTCTCATCTTGAAAATATATTCTCAATGGTTATCTGTTTCATGATAGTGGCAAGTTGGCCTGAATGTATGATTTGTCAGTATTTTCATTTTTCACCTAAGTATATGTACCTGCTATCAGAATATTGTTGTTGTTTATAGCAGAAGGATATCAATTTTTAATGTTTTTGCTGTTCTTTCTAGAAAACCTCAGTTTTGCTCATTTCTGTAAAGTCATCCTTTAATACAATGCAGAATATTTTATGATGAAGCTAGGCCGTACCTCTAAAGCTCTTAGTGCAAGAAATCTGGACAAAGTCTAAAGTAATGGGGGGACAAGGCCCAAAAATAGGGACATATTTTAAATATTATACTTATAAACTTAGAAAGTTTCTAGAATAACAGGATTTGTGTTAGTATGCATTTTCAGAAGGATATGAAGACAAACTCAAATGTTTGTTATTAATTAGAGACTTCAATCCTCAGTGATTTGCCAGAAGACCACACATTTTTTAAGGAACAGACCAAAAGTATGAGCCAAGAATATGGGCATTTGAGAGCTATGAGCTAGGCTACTTTTCCATGCAGAGCTGAACTGAGTGCAGAAAACTGAAACATTGTTTCAAGCCTTTGTATTACTTTCATATTGGAGACTGCAAACTTATCATTTGTTTTAGAAATGTTTCTCAGATAAAAACATACACCACAGAAAAGAATAATCATGTTATATTAATCATAAGGATCATTCTTACAAGACATTAAGAGCAACAATGTTAATATGCCACACACAGGCAGACATCCGTGTTCTGACGAGATGTAAAGAGCATTCAAATGTTTCTAAGGGCTACATGGTCACCTTATTTGCTGTGTCAATCTGCAGGAAATCTGTTAGTAAAGGAGTCTATAACTTGTGGCATCTTCATTTTTTTATTGCTGTTTGTTTTTCTGCACCCATGCTTGACAGCCATGAATCTGTTAATACAGTGCAGTCTGCCTGTTCTGTCCCACTGGGGGGGGGGGGAGACTCAATTATACCACATATGCAGCCATCGGGAGTTTTGCGTTTTATGTTACTTCCTACATGTCACAGTAAGCATTCCTAGGCTAGGCATATAATCGGTAGAGCATGAGAATAGCATTCATTTTCACTGATAGCGTAGCTCCTCGAACAGTTTTGCTCATCCACCAGGGATTGTTTAAAGGGAGATGCACCCACAAGACATACCCTTCAACCTACACCAGCAACCCCTCCCCCAATGCAATCCTCCATTTTACCAATGAAGTGAATGGCTGCCTGCACCATTTTAACAGTCATTTGGTCACTTCCCTGACTACTCTGATAAAATAACAAGGACTGTCAAAGTTGTACAAGCACTGAAAACTGAGTATGGTATATGTCCTTGTCATCATTTATACTGATTTTCTAGTAACTATTTAAAATGTTGGGACCCAAAACATGGAGACTAAATTACCAAAAAAAACAATGAACTTACATAAACTAAGTCAGAGATAGCCATTTCCTGGAATACTAACTTGTCTCATAGGATATATACTATACATAACTTCAGGAGCTGTGAATGACTTGCTTCCCCCCACCACATCAGGGGGTCCATGGGGCGTGAACCCTGCAAAAAAAGTTTAAAGGAGAAGTGAAATGTTCAAGATTCACTCCTCCTACAGTTTTGGTCTAGTTTCCTTTTTGTCAGCACTCTGCTTTTCGAGCAACAGAATTTCAGTGGGTAGACAATTTTTCAGGCATTTTTTTTATCTAATTATATCCTATTACTGACAAATATTCTTGCAGAAGATAGACAACCTACAGACTGACACTTAGAGTTGAAGCATGTGAAGACTGTATGTATAACAAAAAATGTTATAAGCTAAGCCAGAAACATCAGAGGGTGGTTCTTTGCTTTCTTAGAGCTTGAAAAGTTTATAATCTCACTACAGGAGATATTTACCTCTACCTCAGCAGCAGGAAAATCATAAAAACTGACATGCCCACCCATTCAAGCATCCCCCAAAAGAAAGGAATAAAAAGAAAAGGGTCTCTAAAACACCACAAGAACACAAGAAAATGGAGATGTCTAGGAAGTTATGTTACGACAGAGATAGAAATGGCAATCCAGGACAAATCCACAAGGCATTAGTGAACTGGCCAGTTTATTTCCAGGCCTCCTCCTTTAGTGACTTTGGTAAGTGCAGTTCTCCCTCCCCCTGGTTCAAGAGGTTTTACCTGTTACCTTTATTGCTCCATCTCAAATCCCTACTATTTTAAAGGAGGTAAAATAGGCTGTATGGTTCCTGCAAAAACACTTATTTGATTTAACTTACAGCTAATTAATGCTTTATTTGTTACCACAGGTGATGATAGTTTATTCTATCATTCATTATTGTTTAATGTCATTTTTATATCGTGTGTCTTTCGTTGCTTTATTGTTTCATCTACTTTTGTTTTTATTATTCCTCTTCAGTAGTGCTTGGTTAGTTTAATAAGGGTTAAATTGAGGTAGCTTACCTGATCTGACTACATAGGTTCATAGGTTGGTACTAGGCTATCAGCCCTAGGGCCTATACAAGCCTAGCCATAACAATTCCCTGGCTATTTCTTCCCACATTATTTACTTTCCTGGACCCCTGTCTAGCAGGGCGACTGACGTGATCCCTGGGGTGAATTTCCTTTCTCCCATCCAATCGTCAAGGTTCCTCTTGAAGAGGTCCAAAGAGGCACTCTGCTTGACATGTATGGGCAATCTATTCCAGAGTCTGGGGAGTCTCTGGGTCAGGAACCTATCCCTCCAGCATGTTTTGTTTATTGTGATGACAAGGTTTAGATCCCTGGAGCATGTAGCTCTGAGGGATTGGGATTTCTTTAAGTGCAGCATGTCCAACAGCTCTGGGTTTGACATGGCCTTGTATGTTAAGCAGAGATCGCCTCTGAGTAGATGATATGTGACAGAGTATAGCTGGAGTTTTTTAAGGCGGTCAGCGTAGGACATCTGCTTTAGGCCTGTGATTCTTTTAGTGAGGTATTTCTGAGGCCTTTCCAGTTGTTGCAGATGTCTTGAGAGGTACATACCAAATGGGGCATTGTATTCTATAATGGGTCTAATGAGGGATGAGTACAGTGGGACAATGACCTCCTTTTTTCTGGATGAAAAGCCCTTCGTGATGAGGTGTGCCACATAGAAGGATTTCCTGACTGTTGTGGTGATGTGGTTATCGAAGGTGAGACCACTGTCCACCTGTGTCCCTAAGTCTCTTATCACACTTTCTGTGTTTAGTGTACTGCCACCTATATGGTAATTCATGGATACATGTTTTTCCCAAAGGGGATAACAATACATTTCTTGGCATTGAGCTTGAGCCCATGGCTCTGGCACCAAGCATCTGTTTCTGTAAGGCCCTTTGTAGAGTATCCACATAATTTGGGGATTCAATAATGGCTCCCAGTTTGCAGTCATCTGCAAACTTTGTTAGCCAGAGTCCCTTAGTGTTGACCTGTACTTCAGAGAAGTAGCTGCCAAACAAGAGCGGCCCCAGGACTGAACCCTGAGGTACTCCACTTGTCACTTGTCTGGAGCTGGATTTGGAGTCGGCTACTTTTACAGTGTGGGTTCTATCAGTAAGCCATTTAGCAACCCATTGGGTGACATAGGGATTAATGCCCAACTCAGTAAGTTTATCTATGATTCCAGAGTGGGGGATGGTGTCAAAGGCCTTGGCAAGGTCTAGATAGGCTGTGTGGACCACCTTACCCTTGTCCATGGCTCTGGAGACTGATTCAAAGAAATCAGTCAGGTTCAGGAGACAAGATTGGCCCTTCACAAACCCAAACTAGGTGGGGTCCAGTGTCTGAAGGTTGCCAATGTCTTTGTTTATAAGTTCCATGATAATATGCTCCATGGCCTTGCAGATAAGGCTTGTCAGACTGATGGGATGGTAGTTTCTGGGATCCAAGGTGGATCCCCCCTTGTGGATTGGGATAACTGTAGCTGTGTGCCACTCAGTGGGCACGAAACCTGAGGTGAGGCTATGATTAAACATGACACTTAGGTGAGGTGCCAGTTCATATTGTAGTTGATGTAGTACACAGCCCGGGATGTCATCTGGTCCCATGGATGCTGTATTCTTGGCTTTAGAGAGTGCGTTTTGTACCTGTGTGGCCGTTATTACTGGAATTTGGCAATCTTCCGGTATTGAGATGGGCCATTTAGGGGGTGAGAGGGTGGTGAAGTTGGCACTGAATCGATCTGCCAGGATATTGGCAATATCCTTCGGATCAGTATATTTAATGCCATTCTGTTTTAGCTCAGAGCAGATCTGAGCATTGCCATTTAGATTCTTGACATAGTTATAGAATGCTTTGTGGTTGTCTTTGGAATCTTTGGCAATTTTATTTTCAAAGGTTTTATTATGGAAAAGGTCACCCTGTGATTGTACCCTATTGATTATATGCATTCAACAGGATTTGTCAGGCCATTCTGTGGGGACTTGCTGGCTGTTTGTACTCTGATCAAGAATGAATTGCCAGTCACTGTTGATTGCTGTGAGACCACCTAATGGTTGGCTATTGACCCACAGGACATCTGAAATTTGCCCCACTATTGTCTGATAGGAAAAAGTATTAGATTATTAGATATTCGATGCCTTGATGTAAGCTACATGGGCACCAGATGCCTGAGAGATTCCCAGGCATTTTTTTACTTCAAACTGGTCACAGTGGAGTAGTTTCTCATTCCAGTCTGTGATACTACACAGGATCATACAAAGTTACTACGCTATTGTCCCTGAGACCCTTACAAACCTAGCCAAGAATTTAACCTATGTTCAGACAAGTCAGCTCCCGATGCCCCTGTCCAGCAGGAACACAGGTGGAATCCCAGGGGTGTATTTTCTGTTCCCCATCCAGTTATCCAGGTTGTACTTAAAAAGGGTTAATGAGGTATGCTGCTTGACATGGAGAGACAGTCTAGTCTACAGAAAGGGGAGTTTCTGGGACACAAATCTGTCCTGCCAACAAGTCCTATTGATGTCACAGACAGGTTGAGGTCGCTCGTGTGTGGATATGCAGCAGTCCCATCAAGGTGGGGTCTAAGATTGCTTTGTATGCCAGACAGAGGTCGCCTCTTAAGTGTTTGTATGAGATTGAGTAGAGGGACAAGGCTTTTACCCTATCTGTACAGGGTAGATGTTTGGGCCCTGGATTCTCCTGGTGAGAAACCTCTGTTGTCTCTCCAGCTGCTGCATGTGCTTTGTGAGGTAAAAAGGGACATTGTAGTCAGTAATGGGTCTTATAAGCAAAGAATACAGGGATGTTATGACCTCCTTGTCCTTGGATGAGATACCCTTACTAATGAGGTGGGCCATGTGGAAAGCTTTCCATACAGCGGAGGCAATATGGTGGTCAAAAGTCAGTTTGTGATCAACCTGGGTGCCCAAGTCCCTCACGACTGTATACTTAGGACCTTGTTATTAATGTGATAATTTGTGGGGACATCACTCACCCCAAAACGGATGATGCATTTTTTGGCATTCAGTTTGAGGCCATGTTTCTGGCACCAGTCATTTGTTTGGGTGAGACCCTCTTGGAGGATGTCCACATCACTAGGGGAATTGATACCACCCAGCTTGCAGTCATATGCAAACTTGGTCAGCCATAGCTCACTGGTTTTAGCTTGCACCTTAGAAAAGTATATCCCAAACAACAGACTAACCCTTGGGGTACACCCCTTGTTACGGGTTTACTGCTTGAGGTGATTTCCCCTATTTTGACTAGGTGGGTTCTATCACTGAGCCAGTTTACCTAGTTGAGAGTATATATTATACCTGAGTTGGGAATAGTATCAAAGGTTTTGGCCAGGTAAAGGTAGGTGGTGTGCACCATCTTCCCCTCATCCATGGCTTTGGTGACTGTCTCAAAGGCAACCAAATTTAACAGGCATGTCTGCCCCTTGATGAAACCAAATTTTAGTATCGAGTGTTTGGAGGTTGTCAATGTCCTTGTTAATGAGGTCCATGATAACCTGTTCTATGGCCTTGCAGATCAGGCTAGTTAGGCTGATGGGTCTATAATTTTCTGGATCGGTGGACACTCCACCTTTGTGCAAAGGGATGACAGTGGCTGTCCTGCACTCGGCTGGGATGAAGCTGGTATTCAGACTTTGGTTGAATAGGGTGCCTAATGGTGCTGCAAATTCCTGCCTGAATTCATGTAGGATGCAGCCTGGGATGTTATCAGGTCCCATGGAGGCTGTATTTTTTTGCCTTTGGGAGGGCAGTAATGATTTGCTCCCTAGAGATAGGGGGGTGGGGGCAGGTGCTGAGGATGTCCTGATTTACTGATGGGACAGGGGTGAAGTTTTCACTGACCCTGTATGCTAGCAGATTGGCTATATCTACGGCATTTGAGTATGTGGGTGTCATTGACCACTAGTTTTGAGCAGATCTAAGTGTTTCTTTTGAGATTGCAGACATATGTGAAGAAGGTCTTATGATTGTCTTTAGTAGATGTGGCCAGTTTGGACTCGAAGTTTGCTTTGGAAGATTTTACTAGTTCTTTCATTTGCTTGTTCTAGGAGAGATTGCTTCCAGGTAGACACCTGCTCCTTCTCAGTCATGGACAGCAGTTTTGTTTTCCTCTTATTTATTGCAGATGTCCACCAGACAGGTTTACTCTTCCTTGAAGAAGAGGATTTTGTCCTGTTGGGTATTCCCGATTCCATGCAGCTATTTATATGCTCATATAGTACTTTGATGTAGGTTTGGATGTATGTGCTAGTTCCTATGGAGGGGAGGGGGCTATGAAGCTGTTTATACCTTCCCTCAGGAGGTTGTAATCAGCTTTGGAGAAGATTTTTGTTTGACCTTAGCTGGGAGGACTTCAAAAGTGACTGTTTTGTGGTCAGATCTTACCAGGTAGGATGACGCAGTAGGGATGCTGCAGTATTTATGCATGTTGCTTAATACCAAGTCCAAAATATTATCGCCTCTTGTGGGGGTGTCATCCAGCTGGTCCAAGGCATTTGCACTGACAAAATCAAGGAATCTCTGGGCATTTGTATTTTGGCATGAGTAGGTCTTCCAATCTATGGTTGGGTAGTTAGTTGCCCAGGATCAGGGTAATGGGTTGAATCTTGATAGATTCAAAGAGGTCCAGATAGGTGGAGTGGGCATCTTGAGTCAAAGTTGGGGGCCTGTAGCTAACTATGATTTGAATAGCGGTGTTGTCAACAGTTAACTGCACCTGGAGTGTCTCCTGTGCATCATACTGTTTGATCAGCTTGGAGTTTTATGTCTTTAATATATATTGCAACTCCACCTCCTTTTGCTTTGCTGCCCACTATTTGGGGTATGAATGTATGATAGGATGAGTAACCTGGTATGGCTGGTGTGCTCTCTGCAACTTTGAACCAGGTTTCTGTGACTGCACAAATGTCAGCATCTTACAGGGTTAAGAATGCTTGCAATGAGTGCAGTTTCATGTTTAGACTCCTAGCATTTAGCAGCATGACCATTAATTTGCATTTTGATGAAATGTTCATGTTGGTAGCTTTGATCTCATGGCATTGCCTAAAAAAGGCATCATGGGTGAGGCAAGAGTTTCTATTTTCAAAGGGGGGGTGCTGCAAGCTGACCTTTAGTGACCAGAATGAATTCCCACTGGTTATAATACTGATAATGATCACTCCATTTCATAATGCTTTGTTATGGAGGATGTTGTATTTTTGGGAGACCCTTAATTAGTATTTCAAATGCATGGTTGGGAAGATGCTCTCTACCAAGAAGGGGTACATTAAGCTATTTGGCAAAGAGCAGCAGAGGTACTCAAGTATTCCCTCATTAAATGAGGCCTTAAAGGATGGCTCACAACTGGATTTAGAGTAATCCCATATTGGTTCTTCAGGATACAGGAGAATTATCCGAATTTGTATAAAAGCTCAAAGCAGACCAGTAGTTACTTCTATGTAAGCTGGTAGGGGTAAAAAGAAGTGCCAGGCTGCTAAGTATAGTACATACTACATATAGTATAATGTAGGTTGCTAAGTGATAGGGACAGCACCTAGGTAGGTATGGTTAGAGGTATCAAACACGTCATATATCAGAGGATATCCTCAAACAATTAGCGGAAGTAACTCAGGACATAGCTAGTTTCTCCTTGAAGGAGAAAATAACTAATATGTTTCAGGCTACAGAAAGAGTCGAGAAGCATATTATAAAATGTGGCTATAACACTGTAGTTGTACTGTATGTTCCAGGATGTTGTCTGCAGGGTCTATGAATAGATGGCATGCCTTGGCACATATCCAACATTCCCTTGATGAAATGAAGAATGAGATGCTAAGTGCCCCGTCACAAAAATAAATTGGGGAGGGGGGGTCCCATCATAGGATTGTTTAAGAAACTAGAAAAGATAGGAAAACAATGCAATCAGTTCATATTTTCACCCACTAATCCTGAGGTAATCTAGACAAACTTTATCCAGCCTTTGGCCCTTTTTATAGGAAATGGACAAAGCAAGCACAATACAAGCAATGTAGATCATTTCAAAGGAGGCAGGCGTCCCACGGGAGAGAGGTCATGCTAAGCAGCAACATGGGCAGAGACTTGGGGATATACTTCCTTCTTTACACCAGTAACAATATGCTATGCTGACTACTGGAAAGAACTCTTTCTAATCCCTCCCAACTTCCTGTTGAGAGAAAATTCCACTTTTAAAAAGTAATGGTTTAACCAGATCTTGGACAAACATGTAACAGAGGTTGAAGTGACAGGTTACACTATGCTCAGTTTCCATCTTTTGAAGGCATCCTTCCTGCATCAAAGGACAAGCTGTAAAATACAGTAGCTATTCTAAAATAACTGCTGAGTTACAAAACAATCCAAAGTGTCCCACTCTGGATGGGAAAGGATTATTACTCAAGATTATTTGTACCAATAAAAGGAACACTAGTGGAAGCCTATTCTGAACCTGCCAAGTCTGAACAAATAGGTGACATTAATTATGCAAACCCATGAGTCATGTTATCACCATTGGTGCATGGCAGATTGCTCATCACCTTAAGTGAGACAGCTACTTACATATCCTTATTATTGAAAGAGGATCAATCCCACTATTCACATCTTGAGTGTCAGTCAGTATACTGCATAGTGTTAACCAAATGTGTCTGCCAAATCAAGACTGAATGGCGTTCATTTTTAATTTTATCTGGATGACTGTTTCATTTGGATACCCTCATAAGAAACTCCAGAAATCTCGAAGCCTGACTTTGCAATGCTTCTAGAGTCTGCAGAATCTTGCTGACTTCAGAAAACTCCTGTCTAAGCCATACACAACAGACGTTACTGAAGGCCAATCATAATACAAAAAAATCTGCTGAGTGTTTTTGTCCTTGGCTGTGTACAGCTTATGAGGGACTTCTTTCTGTCCATCTCAAACAAGAGCCACCTCAATGCAGGAACCTTCAAGGCACTGGAGTACATGTTCTGTTCTTTCTTTATAGATGCAAATGCCAGTTGCAGAAAAACCCAGTGGTATTGGAAAAACCTTCTTGAGACCACCAAAAGCAACCCAAGAACCATGGCCTACTTTAGTTCCTACAACTTATAAGGAAGTTCCTGCAATGGTATTACCAAAGCACCAATAACCCAAGGATCCCTTTCATTCCATCAGAAATTGATGCCAAATGGCACTAATCCCGAGGAACCCACATTCAGCTTTTTCAAGTTTAGGGCCCCCTAAGAGACAGGACCATCAAGTCTATCATGCCAGCTTTATAGTTATTGAAAGCAGGAAATATGCAAATTGTAGCAGAAAATGCCACATGGATAATAATGGTAAGGCACATCAACAGACAAGGGTGACCCAACTGCTATAACTTATGTAGACTAAGCATGAATATCTGGGACCGGGCAGGCACAGTCAGCTTGCAGCTTCATCCAACTTGCATTATAAGAGCATTTGCACATGGATTTAATAAAGGACTTTCAGACTGTTTTGGTTTTTCATCCTTGAAATTACATACCAAGCAAGCAGAACTCTAGCAGACACTCTCAATAGTGAGATAAAGATCATATAAACTCACAAAGGAACATTGAACAGAGCAGCCTATATTGGCACCATAATAAATCAGCTAATCAAAAAACTGGACAGTTTTCATCCTAGGAGAATCATAGGCTCTGTAGTTTTGTTCCAAGATGCAATGTAGAGGGTCTCTGCTACCAGTGACTTTTCAGTCAGGTGGAGCCAGGGACTTCAGTATACCTTCACACTCACATTGCTTATCAAAAACATGCTGCTAAAAGTAAGGCTACAAAAAGAACTTGCTTTGGCAAGTTGTGAGCTGTAGATATAAATATGGTTCACCCATTTGATAAAAATTACAACAAAAGAGTCAGTGGCCTTTCCTTTTCACTTCAAGATTCTCACTCAGTAAGATAGGAACCTTGTATCTAAATATCCAGATCCTCAAGTTAGCAGCTTTGGAGATATTAGGCTGAGACTATGGGAATGCAGCCATCTACCATCACAAAATAGCATGCATATTCTTAAACAGCAAGACTAATGACTAAGAAATTATTTACCTAACTTGACTAGGTTTTCACATTAGTTTGAAAATAAAGTACTAGGTATTCTACCCTTGTTCTGATGCTTAAAATATTGGCATATCTATTAAGGTTGTTTAAACAAGGCTTACATCACTCTTACATAAAAGTACATATATCAGCCATTTCTGCCTACATTCCATTGGTTCTTCCTGTCTTTGCTATTGCCAATTAATGAATTTTTGAGACAGTCCCTCCATCTCTGGTCACATAGA